>NW_018408766.1:90817-115527 GCF_002113885.1 Mizuhopecten yessoensis | reverse complement strand
CTCTCTCTCTCTCATTAGACTCTATATAAGTATTTAAATTTGCACCTCTTGAATCCATTGCAAGAATCAAGTGCAGCATATTCTACAAAGACATTGTTATAAAACATATTAGGATGGATATTGTTAATCTTGTATAATAGCATAGTTATCTGATATCCACGAAAAAATATACATATATATATATATGTATATATCTTTACGAATAAGCCCTTTGGATTACTTCAAACTTAACTTCAATGATTTATAAATATTGTATTCCCCCGGCTCACGTTCATGTAGATCTCGCGTCTAACACTACTACGTAAACACGTGATTGATAATAACCTCGTAAATTATTTCAATATTTATTAAATGAAACATCGTAAAAATGGTCTGCTTTGATATTTTTCCCCCTTGGAGTAGATTTGAAGAGAATATATTGATTATCCACGCTTCTAGTATAAACATATTTTTTTATAATCCCTTATCGGTCAAATCAGTCTGTAGTTATGACAATGCAGTAGGGCTTCGTAATTCACGCCACGTGTTGGTGAATGTGAACAAAAACAACAACACGGTCCTGTCGATCGCGACTGCAAATCATTTCAATTATATTTCAGTAGAGCTATTGTTAACGGGTAATCACAGATATAGTGTTAGCTAATTACTGCATTGTAATTTGTATTGACTGTGGTGTTGAGAAGTGTCAATAATTTACGCTGACCTGGTTTCAAGTGATGATACCCAAGCCGCCATGATGAGCCCTTCTCTGAAGTTTCACTGATCGTAATTATGATCAATAAAAGGTATCTAATTATGTCTTTCGCCAGGAGATATGCACCAGCGGTTACTAAACATCGAATTACCTAAAAAAAATGTAAGCAAGTATTTTTTTTGTGTAAAATATTGCTAAAACAAATTGATGTATGCCTATATGCGCACACGTGTGTGATCAGATATTTCAAAGGAAACAAACGACAAAATACACATTTTACGCAGTTTCTTCTTAGTTTTAACATCATTGTACCTGTGAACAATACTTATGAACTCACTTATAATAAACCAATTCCAAAAATCCTAAGAATCCCAAGCGGTTTTTTCTTTCATTTTCAGAGATAAATTTTCGGAACTTGAACATCAAAAAGTACCTGCGCAAATTACATAGGTGCGCAAATTACATGGGTTTTTACGGTACATGGTTTATTCCGCTCTTTCTGTCGTCGATCCATGCCAGGACAAGGGGTCACAGAATGACAGACACAAAATTTTGATGCGAGTGATAAGGATTTAGAATTTCTTCTTTACATGAAAAAGTAGCTAGATTTAATTGTGTTTCAGGCAATAACATCCTTAAACTGTCACAATTTAACAGTGATGGTAAGGTCCTTTCAAAGGTAGGGTAACCACGCCATCCTCGATATCCAGGGGTTACGCTCACTACCGCTTCTCTACATCCCTGTAACATGTCATAGCAAAATTGAAGGCTTGAGGATGAAACGAGAAGACTAGTTTGGTACATCAGAAGACCAAACTAGTCTTCTCGTTTCATCCACAAGGTGTACATCAAAAGAATCTCGCGGTCATGGTGGCCGCATAACCGTAAAAAATGACAGGCTTTGAAGTCGGGCATCTCTCCTTTATAATCTTCAAAGGACAAGTATCAGACAAATGATTGGTCAGGTTTTTTTTTACCTGACACCAATCAAATAAAGAGCTTTCATTTTTTCTATGACATATTCCAGGGGTGTAGAGAGCATACGTGAGTGTAACCCCTGGATATTGAGGATGGGTCAATGCCTTTGGAGATTTAACATTGGCGTCGGCCCCCGCTTGGAATTTCAAAACAAGGTAAATCCAAAAAAGTATGGGTATAGGAATCTTAAATCAGGAACAGTTAGTTTCAGAATTCATTTTAGGATAAATGGGACCTCATTGACTTACAACTGTGTGGTTGTTAAAGGTGCGGTAATACAATTCCTCCTAGAGCATTTAAATATCACTATTTCTATGAACTTATATCATCGTGTGCAACATATTCCAACTGTTATTGGGATACCAAATGTTACAATATTTCTAGAAAGAATTGTTCTTTTTATTGAAGATTTAAGCAGGAAAAATGTGAAATGTCATTACAAATGAGAAAATTTTCATTTTTGACACGTTAATTTACATAGTTCTAAAACAAGTCTATTTTTAGCCCGAAGGGCAAGTGATCTTATGCCATGGCGCGGCGTCCGGCAACTTTTCCTAAAAAACGCTACTATTTTATCTTCAAATTGTTGAAATTGGTCAGTACCATTTAGAAGTCATAAATGACTGAGCAGTTTTTGACCAAATTGGTCAGAGGCATCCTTAGGTGAAGGGGAACAAATTTTGTATAAACAGTGGGTCTGGCCCCCCTGGGGGCTGAGCGGCAGGGCCCAATAGGGGAAATATAGCAAATTCTTTAAAATCCTTCTTCTGAAGGAATGAAAGGGTTTGTTCCATATTTGGTCTGAAGCATCCTTGGGTGAAGGGGAAACAATGCCCAGAGATATCATAGTGCACTTTGTCAGCTACAGGGACAGAGCTGTTGTGTTCAGAAATAAAAAAAATCTGAAATTATATAACTCTTCTCAGAAAAACAACAGGTGTAGAGTCTTCATTAATGAAGCTCTGACAAAACAAAGAGCAGCATTGTTCAAGAAAACAAGGGACCTTGTCAAAGATCACAAAATACTCGGCTGCTGGACCTATGATGTCAGGATAATGGTAAAAACATTGCAAGAGAACATTGTTCCGTTGGCTCGCGACATTTAACTTGAGAAATTCTTGAAGCTCAAAGTAAATGTAACTGGTACTATGCTGCCATCAGTATACAGTGGTACTCGCTCTGGTGACCCGGTCCATAGACTAAATGCTAGTGCTGCTAGCTTTGCACCATTGAGTCACTCTATGACTTCAACACCAGTACAGACCAAGTGACAGTCTTGTTGATCAGAGTGTATATATTATTGTGTATTTAAAATCTATAAATGATTTTCATTCATGATTCACTATATCACTGCTCGTGTACCAGTTCAACTGTGAATCTATATCATGGTGACTCATGTATATGTATATACCATGTTTAGTTTGAACTGCTTAATCTGTTAATTTGATCATCTGATATAATTTTCCAACATATAGTTACCTGTACATGTACTTTCACATATTTATCCCCCGTTTGATCCTGAACTATAACAATAATTATTCTATATTTTCATAGGAACATGTAAGCTATGGAGCCATTTATTGTTGTGCAGTAAGTATACCGAGTTGTTGTTGCTGATGCTTGTTGCCTACAAAAGAACTTAAGTTTTCATTGCTTTAACTCTATGTGAAATTTTACTTATTGAAAATATTCCTGTAATGCTTATCGGGTCTTGCACAGCCCATCAAGCTTCTTCTTGCGGGTGGTTGGCGCCATGTTGTCAAGAATTCTCTTGAGGAACCTCTGTCGTTTCGGAGACAAAGAACAGGAACACGGCGTTCAGAGTGTCTATCTTATTTCGGATGGTGGGTTGTTTACATGCACTAGCAATACTGAGATTGAGGACGTGGCTGTTACAGTGAACATATAACGCGCGCGGGGAAAGTTGTCGGATCCGTGCCTGGACACCCATCTTCGCCGAGGACATGCAAGCTGCGCCATTGTAGCTCTGGCCCCTAGCCTGGGATATGTCAATGTGTTTTTTTCTGAGACACTTGGTTATAGCATGTGCTATTGATTCCCCAGTCGTCCTCTCTAGATAAACGAAATCGATAAATAGTTTGCGGACCCTTGCAGGTCTATCGGTCAGCAACCTCAAACACACGGACAAAATTTCCTGGTTACTATAGGGGTCAGTTACCTCGTCGGCCATGATAGAATAGAATGCATTATCATTTTCAAGGTCTCTGGTATTCTCCTTCCGTATGTATTCACCAACTACTTCAATCACTTCATTTTGGACCACCTTGGATGTGTATTGTGCGTTTTTCTTTACTCTCGCCAGGTGTTGTTGGAGGACATCGTCATGCTTTGCCTGCATTTCTAAAATAGCCAGAAAGTTCCCTTTATTTGATGATGTGCTGGTGCGGTCATCTCTGTGGCCTTTTAATGGCAAATTTTGCTTCCCGCACAGAACGATCGCTTCAGTTGTACATGGTGTACCTTCATTTTCATTGGTGCTTTTCTTGGCTTTTTTTGTGATACCAAACACCAAAAGTGTGGCCGTTCAGGATTCTGCCTTTTTTTAGGCCCCATGCTATATCAAGACAATATTAAAATTTAAAGTTAATAATAAACTGGAATATAGCATAAAGGAATAGGCTACTATGATGTGTTATCAATGATTAATATTGGCAATGATGGGCTTCCATACTTCTTTTTTTTTTAACAAAATACATCTCATACCAAACTATCTTCAACATGCTTTAACAATTACACAACATATCTTAAAATCGTTGTCAATGAAGTGAACATTTACAGTTGTTTCTCGTTTTTAGTCTTATTCATATGACGTGTTTTTATCAAGAATTTACCGAGAATCGTAGTAAGTTTATGACCAGACGTTCACCATGTGTGTGTGTCTGTTGAGAGGTTATAGTAGACAGTTCAAGTTAATTTGGTGAGGTTTTAGGGGGATGGGATAGGGGATGGGATGCGTACGGCAGCTACCCCCTCCCCCCAATACATCTGTGTCTGGCTGTCAACTGTCAGGTTAAAACATTCATGTTCCCTCCCTGTGTCTTGCTATTGTTCCAAATATTTCCGTGTTTAAGCATATCAAATGAATACAAATCAAAAATAGAATTGTACATTATGATTTCCATAGAGTATGATATAGAAACAAGCATCTGTACTAGGTATAGGGTTTGATAAGATTAACATTGGTACTGACCCTACACCAGTAGTCTCATATTATTGGTAAATATATTTACGGTGGTAAGTAAATATATGGCCGAGCGAAGCGAGGCGACAATTTTAGGCGTAAGTTTTTAAAGTAAAAAATAAATAAAAAAATCGGTGGTAAAAAANGGGGGGTCCGGACCCTCTGGACCCTCCCCCCCCCTGCATCTGCCTATGGTCTATGGTTTGAAACCTAATCCATGTAATATATTATATAATATTTGTAACATATGTAATCAATCTTTTATTTTGCATAGTTGATTTAATTATTCATGTCTGGCATCATTACATGTAATTGCCTTTGAATAATCTTTATGCTTGACTAATAACTTGCAAGCCAGCCACTTAACTATTTTGCTCTATATATACTCTATATACATGTATGGTATACTATATACAGTGAATACATAATATTAGCAACCAATATTTCAATTTGCTTGTGCATCTTTATTTGCTTAATTTTTCGTGTCTTGCTTGTGTTCTTACATTTTATTTTTTAATTTTATTATCTACTTAATTATTGATTCTTTTTTCATGTTGATGTGCTATTTGTTATGATCGTTGTGTCTGCTTATGATAAATCTTTTTGTTTTTCTCGGTTTTTCTTAAGGTATTTAACTCCATGTTATATTTGTCATTGGATACTTATATTTACAAATAAATCTTTTCGTCTTAATTGTGATAATGGAACCTACCGTATACTTATAATATTTGCTTTATTTCTTGAAGTTCAGCCAACTATTGCTCACTAATAGCATTATTTATATATGTACAGATTACTTTCTGAATAGGTTATCTCCCTTACACCACTGATAATCTGTAACTATTCATTATTTTTCTTCTTATACTTGTAACTATAGTTTACTAGTATATGAATAAATCTTAAATATATATATATAAATATTTGTATATATGTATTTAAAATGATTAATTTATTTATCTGCTTCAATTGAAATTTTTATAATTTTACACTGAGTTATAGTTGAACATGTTACACTGAATTCAGGAACCTACTGTTATTAATTGTGTTGATAATACTTAAGTTCAGTATACCACTCCCTATGAAATTTATATTTAAAATATCAAATTGATGTTTTCCAAATTCTGAGAATATTATTTTTCATTAGTCCCTACTGTTATTTCTTTCCTCAAGTCTCTGCATAATTTTTTTTTTTTGGTGGGTTAGGATGTAAGTATGTTTGTGTGTGATTGTAAGCTATGTTATAGATCTTCCTCTATAACTGCCTGTAATACCAATATGATCTCACTACATGTATACTCAAGATATTATATACAGTCTGTTTGTTATAAAACTACTACTTCTGATGTCTGGAAATATTCACTCTAATCCTGGTCCCTCATCAATCAGTATTAATCAAAGAAACTACTAAAATGATTTATCAATAATGCACTTAAATGTTAGGTCTCTTCGGAACAAGGTTGATCTTATAGTTACTGAATTCACTGACTATGACATCTTATGTCTTACTGAAACTCACCTGAATAATGAAATAACTGAATCTGATTTGCAAATTAAATCACATCCCAACTCATATCGTAGAGACAGCCAATCACAACACGGTGGTGGTATTATGTTATATACTAAAAACAACCTCTTAATAAGTCACAGAACTGATCTTGAAACTGAAGACATAGAACTTGTCATCCTAGAAATTAACACTTCTAACAAAAAAATACTTCGCTGCTGCCTTTATAGACCTCCTAATACAAAAATAGATTACTGGAATAAACTTGATAACATTTTGGATAATCTTTCTAATACTCATCTTAATATCATTATCACTGGTGACATAAATATTGACTTTATCACAATGAAACCTAATTCACATCTTGTAAGATTAATTACTAAATATCACTTAAAAAACTTCATCACCAACACGCATAAGAAACACTACTGCTACCTTAATTGATGAATTTATTACTAATAATGTGAACATTTTTACCTCGACACAAGTACTTTCCCCTCTCTGTAGTGATCACTGCCCCATCCTTGCTAACATTTGTTTTAAAACACTGAAAAATAAACCATTCAAGAAACCTATATATAAGTTCAATGAAGCTAATTGGGATGTTATTAATAATGAACTACTTAGTAATGATTGGGATTCCATAGTTAATAACACTACTAGCATTAATGAAATATATTCTACTGTTATAAACAAAATAAGCTCTGCTACTAACTCCCATATACCTCATAAAACAATTACTGTCCATCCTGATGACAAACCTTGGATGACTGGTGAAATTCGGCATAAATTAAGATATAAGAATAGATTACATAGAATAGCTAAAAATAGAAACAGGGAACAAGATTGGGCAAAATTTAGAACTTGTCGCAATGACACTATAACACTTATTCGGCAATCCAAAGAAAATTACTTTAAGAAACTTCAAAATTGTCTTGCTGACAAAACAGTGCATCCAAGAAAATGGTGGCAGATAGCAAAATCTATAGGAAAAATGAATAACACTAGCACTAATTCTTATCCTCTAAAATCTAACAATGAAATATTAATCCGTCCACAAGATAAAGCTGAAGCACTAAATAACTTCTTTACCACCATTGCCTCTGATATTACTGACACTAACCTACCTGATTTACCTCCCTTATGTCCATTTGAACTTTCTAATATTAACATAACTGAACAAGATACAGTGGCGGATTCAGAGACATATTTGGGGGGGTTTCCAAATTTCCTGGGGGGTTTCCATGTGGGGAACNTAAAGGAGATATCAGTGATCTCAATAATTATAGACCTATTGCTATTACATCTATTTTTATCAAAATGTTAGAAAAAAATATTTTTAAATATACGTTTAATTATATTTCAAGTCACAATATGTTAAGTGTACATCAGTCAGGATTTCAACCCAAAGACTCCACTACTAATCAACTAGCTGATATCTATAATACTATAAGTGGCAATTTAGACCAAGGTAAAGATTTGCGTTTTGTTTTCTGTGACATAAGTAAAGCATTTGATCGAGTATGGCATTTGGGCCTATTATATAAACTAAAAACATATGGTATTAAAGGTAAATTATATAATTGGTTTAAAGCTTACTTATCTGACAGAAAACAAAGGGTTATCTTTGAAGGTTATAAATCTAGTACCAAACCTATGTCTGCAGGGGTTCCTCAAGGATCTGTCCTTGGTCCCTTCCTCTTTCTTCTTTTTATTAATGATATTACTAATAATGTAACTTCTCATATAAAACTCTTTGCAGATGATACCTCTCTCTATGTAATAGTAAATAATAACAATGACCTTACAACACCTACTAACATGCTTAATGATGATCTTGACTCAATCTCTGAATGGTCAAAGCGATGGCAGATCCTATTCAATCCGAATAAGACTGTAGCTATTAACTTCTCTCGTAGACACATTAACAATCATCCTCAACTGCTATTTAACAATACTCCAATTGCACAACATGAACACCATACTCACTTAGGACTAACATTTAACAGTAAAGGGACATGGTCAGATCACATTTCAAATATTTATAAGAAAGCGAACTCTAGACTAAGTATTCTTAGAATTTTAAAAACTACAGTTGATAGGAATACATTAAAAACATTATATGTCTCTTATATAAGACCTGTGCTAGAATATTCTGATATAGTATGGGATAATTGTACCAAATCGGAATCAGATCTTTTAGAATCAGTTCAACTAGAAGCTATGCGTTTAATTACTGGCCTCAGACGAGGTACATCTCATCATATTCTGTATACTGAAACACAACTTGAAACATTACACACACGAAGACAAAATCATAAACTAACATTAATGTATAAGATTCTTAATAATTACACTCCAACTTATCTCGATAATATCATTCAACCATTTCTAAATGTAAATAATAACTATACCTTCAGAAATAACAGATTCTTTAATATACCACAGACAAGAACTACTACTTATATGAATAGCTTCTTCCCTTCTACAATGGTAAAATGGAATGCACTTGATAGCACTGTACGAGACTCCATCTCAATTTCATCTTTTAAAGAGAAACTTAAAAAAACCTTTGATACATTTGTCTCAGAAACTTTTATTAACTGTGTTCCCAGGAAACTTAACATAATTTATGTCAGCTAAAAAAAATTAAAAGTGATCTTAACTTTGATAAGTTACAAGACCATCTGATTGATGATGCTTCCTGTGTATGTGGTGTACAGAGGGAAGATCTGATACATTTTTTCTTTCAATGTCCTCTGTATTCAAGTATTAGGTATCATATTACCACTATTTATAATCTATTAGGATATTTAAATCTGCACTGTTTAGTATATGGTATTAGTAATGCATCCAACCAATTAAATAAAACTATTCTTATACATGTTGACTCTTATATTAAATCATCAAAACATTTCGTTACTTATACGTGCTAGATAAATTCCAAATGAATATTCATGTATTGTTATTATTATTGTTATTCAGGCAAGTTTTGTCCGTTAAATAATGAGTATTAGACATAAGCTGGTGTGGGTGTGGGTGTGCATGTGTGCGAGAGGAAAACGAATTACATTTTATATATTTACATACCGGAAATAGAAGAAGACTGATATAGGCAAAGCCTGTTGTCTTATTCTTTTGTCAATACTGTTCTAATATCTTCTTTAATGCTAACTTATATGTTTGTATTATATATGTATTGTCAATAAAATACTTTTGAAAAAAAGGAGAACAATTTTGTATAAACCGTTGGTCTGGCCCCCGAGGGGCCTGAGGGGTGGGGCCAAATAGGGAACACATAGTAAATTCTCTAAAATCGTTCTTCTTCTGTAGGAATGAAAGGATTTGTTCCATATTTAGTCTGAAGCATCCTTGGGTAAAGGGGAACCAATTTTGTATAAACGGGGTTCTGGCCCCTGAGGGGCCTGAGGAGTGTGGCCAAATAGGGAACACATAGTAAATTCTCTAAAATCGTTCTTCTTCTGTAGGAATGAAAGGATTTGTTCCATATTTAGTCTGAAGCACCCTTGGGTAAAGGGGAACCAATTTTGTATAAACGGGGGTCTGGCCCCTGAGGGGCCTGAGGAGTGTGGCCCAATAGGAGAAATATAGCAAATTCTTTAAAATCCTTCTTCTTCTGTAGGAATGAAAAGATTTGTTCCATATTTGGTCTGAAGCATCCTTGGGTAAAGGGGAACCAATTATGTATAAACCATGGGTCTGGCCACATAGGGGCCTGAGCGGCGGGGCCCAATAGGGGAAACATAGAAAATTCTTTAAAATCCTTCGTCTTCTGTAGGAATGAAAGAATTTGTTCCATATTTAGTCTGAAGCATCCTTGAGTAAAGGAGAACCAATTTTGTATAAACCGGGGGTCTAGCCCCTGAGGAGCCTGAGGGGTGAGGCCCAATAGGAGAAATATAGCAAATTCTTTAAAATCCTTCTTCTTCTGTAGGAATGAAAGGATTTGTTCCATATTTGGTCTGAAGCATCCTTGGGTAAAGGGGAACCAATTTTGTATAAACCGTTTCTTTTTTCCGCTAGTATATATATCACATAGTCCATATCATCTATTTGTTATCTCTTTTATTATTTTAACCCCCTTTTTATTTAATTATTTACACATACAATGCAAATGCTTTTAAAATGAACCTTTTTATCTGATTTTATCTTCGCTAATCACATAAAAAAAAAATCAAAAAAAAATCACCATGGCCATAAATGACCACAGCCGTCGATGGGCCATTACACCCAAAGATGAGCCGGTAAAATAGAGGTAAAAACCTTTGAAATCCTTCTGCTACCGTAGGGATAAAGGGATTTTATCCTAATTTGGTCTGGAGCATCTTTGGGCAAATGGGACTCAATTTTGTATAAATGGTGGGTGTGGCCCCCCTGGGGGCAAATAAGTGGGGTCCAATAGGGTAAATAGAGGTAAAACCTTTAAAATCCTTCTTCTACCATAGGGATTAAGGGATTTTATCTTAATTTGGTCTGGAGCATCTTTGGGCAAATGGGACTCAATTTTGTATAAATGGTGGGTGTGGCCCCCCTGAGGGCAAATAAGCGGGGTCCAATAGGGGAAATAGAGGTAAAATCTTTAAAATCCTTCTGCTACTTTTTGGATAAGGGATTTCATCCCAATTTGGTACGGAGCATCCTTAGGCAAAGAGGACTCAATGTTGTATAAAGGGTGGATGTGGACCCCTTCTACCGTAGGGATTAAGGGATTTTATCCTAATTTGGGCTGGAGCATCCTTAGACCAAGAGGACTAAACTTTGTATAAATGTTGGATGTGGCCCCCCTTGGGGCAGAGTTGCCGGGCCGGTAAAATAGAGGTAAAACCTTTAAAATCCTTCTTCTACCGTAGGGATTAAGGGATTTTATCTTAATTTGGTCTGGAGCATCTATAGACCAAGGGGACTCAATTTTGTATAAGCAGTGGGTGTGGTCTCCAAGGGGGCAGAAGAGCGGGGCCCAATAGGGGAAATAGAGGTAAACCTTTAAAATCCTTCTTCTACCAAAGGAATGAAGGGATTTCTTCCCAATTTGATCTGGAGGATCTTTTGCAAAAGGGACTCAATTTTGTATAAACAGTGAGTGTGGCCCCCCTAGGGGAAGAAGGTTGGGGCCCAATAGGGGAAACATAGCAAATTCTTCAAATACCTTCTTCTGTACGAAATTATAGGATTTTATCCTTATTTAGTCTGGAGCATCCTTGGCCAAAGGCGACTCAATTTCGTATAAACGGTGGGTATGACCCTCCCTAGGGGCATAGGGGTGGGGCTCTGTTTGAAGTTTGTTCTCACTATATCTCAAGTATTGGATGGATCTTTCCGAAATTTTATATGTACTTACAGCACCTACCATGGAGTGCTATATCTTAACTTCATACCAATTATTTTAAACATATTCAGGTGAGTGATACAGGCCCTGTGGGCCTCTTGTTTCAAGAAAGGACCATAACTTTATTTTGAAGGGTCGGAATGAAAACATTCTTCTTGGATGTACAATGTCAGGGGGGAAATTATCATATCTGAAATCTTTCGTTGAAATTGACCCCTTAGTTTTGGAGGACATATCCGGACAATGATTTTCCAACAAAGGGCCATAACTTTGTAAAACAAGGGTCAGAATGAAAAAAAAATATATATGGTTGCACAATTTCGGGTGGTAGTTATCATATCTGGAAACTTTTGTTGAAATTGGTCCATTACTTTAGAAGAATTTGTCTGGACAAACTTTTTCTATGGACAGACAATCTGATTCCAGTATACCCCCTAACTTTGTTGCGGGGGATATAAATAAGTGTTTAATAGTTTAACTATTAAGATCATTTTGTTGTTTTTATATAATTGCTTATCTTTGTCTATAACACAATCTTAACCTTAAATAGTTCTCCAGAGGAAGATTACTTTGGCAGAATACATATTTATGAGTTATTAGAGCCCCGTATCAGAGATACGGGTGCCCTATAGTAATCACTCTGTCTGTCTGTCTGTCTGTCCGTCCACGAATTATGTTCCTGGCTGATAACTTTGGTATTTATAGACCGATGTACATGAAACTTGGTCAAGATGTTTAGTTCACAAAAATACACATTGCGGTAAAAAGTCAAGGTCATGGGGTCAAAGGTCAAGGTTAAATTTTGTACCTTTTCACTGATGAACATTTTGTTATGACATTATGAAGCAAAGTTGATCAGAATTAAACAAGGAGGCAACTGACCAAAGGTCAAGGTCAGGGGTCAAGGTCAAATTTTGTAGCTTTTCACTGGTAACATTTCGCTATGACATTATGAAGCAAAGTTGTTCGGAATTAAACAAAGAGAGACACTGGGGTAAAAAGTCAAGGTCAAAGGTCAAGGTCGTTAGATTCAAATGTCAAGGTCAAATTTTGCATCTTTTTTACTGATGAACATTTTGTTATGACATGATGAAGCAAAGTTGATCAGAATTAAACAAGGAGTCAACTGACCAAAGGTCATTGGGTCAAAGGTCAAGGTTAAATTTTGTACCTTTTCCCTGATGAACATTTTGTTATGACATTATGAAGCAATGTTGTTCAGAACTTAACACAGAGTCCAGGTTACTGGGTCCAAAGGGTCAAGGTCAAGTTTTGTATTTTTCACTGATGACCATTTTGTTATGATATCAAGAAGCCAAGTTGGTCGGAATTAAAGAATAAGTCAACTGACCAAAGATCAGGGTCACTGGGTTAATGGTCAAGGTCATTTGTGTCCAAAGGTCAAAGACAAAGTGGATCTCTGACTTTGACCCTGGCTCTTGATGGAGGAGTTATATAAGGTGAAATAAAACAAATCAAAGCTAACAAATGAGTATTGCATCGGTATTTACATTTCTGTTAGCCCAGCAAATATGGAGGTGGAAGGAAACAAAACTCACATCATAGTACATGTAAAATGTATATTTTGCTTCCTTGCGATTCTTATTGAAGTCCAAATGTCAAACGTCAAGCTCAGCTATATGGGCAGATTGCTTCTTGATGATTATGGGGGGTATATTGCCACAAGACGGGGCCCTTACTGACCTGTCAGTGTTCTAGTTACTGCTTCACATAACATTAAAACATGTGTATTATGATTAAGTGTTTTGATACAAAAACAGAAAATGTATCGATATTTACCATAATAAACATTGATAATCAAATCTCCATGATTATGTGAAATTGGCCTTTGATCACGTTGGGCATGCTAAAAAAGTCCTTTACCGGTTTTACATAATGATTCTGTAGAATATATATATGTTAAGTTTTTAAGGAAGTTTAGAATACCTACCATTGTAACTTTATATAGGTAAGTTGGCAATAATTGTTATATTTTAAATTTTGTGAAAATTTTGCATGTTTTTAGCTCACCTGGTCCGAAGGTTCATGGTGAGCTTATGCCATACCGCAGCATCCGTTGTCCATCCATCAACTTTTCCTTTAAAACGCTACTAGTCATGAATGATTGAGCAGATTTTGACCAAATTTGGTCAGAAGCATTGGAAAGGGAAACAAATTTTGTATAAATGGTGGGTCTGGCCCCCTGGGGGGCTGAGGGGCGGGGCCAAATAGGGGAAATATAGCAAATTCTTTAAAATTCTTCTTCTGTAGGAATAAAAGGATTTGGTTGATATTTTGTCTGAAGCATCCTTGGGGGAAGCTGTGCGTTGTGCATGTTATGTTTTGAGACTGATCATAAAAACAAAATGACTAAAGGAAGAACTAAACAGATCTTTCTCATATTGCAATGATTGATTCTATTTCTTTCACATTAAGTACTGTACTAGTATATATGACAAACTCACTTTGAAGGTTGGCTTTCATACACATCAGTATTAAGTTTAGATCAAAATTTACCTCAAGGTGCATTTACTGTTAACATGACTCGATCAAACAGAGTAGAGGAAAGAAGAGAAAAGAACGAACTGACAAAGAACTAATGAAGATGGTACATTGGTGGGCGCCAAGATCCCTCTGGGATCTCTTGTTTTTCTTAAAACCTGTCTTAAATTGAATATCACCTACTCGGCAACAGAAATACTCATGTTTTAGCGTAGGTCGTTCAACTGGATTTTTCACAATATTTACACATGTGCCGAGTAAAAAAAATAGACTACATGAAAAGCTAGCTTTTGTTGTGTAGACACAGATTTGTAAATAGCCAAACCAAATTCAAATGTGTTATTTTTTAATGTGAAGCCCACATAGTCCACTTCATCATGCATGTATATGCCAATATTAGTGCTGATTTTTAGGTCACCTGAGCTTTAGCTTAAGTCCGTCGTCTGTTAACATTTTACATTTTTAACTTAAGCTGAAATACTGTCAAAGGGATTTCATTGATACTTCATGGGAATTTTACTGACAACTCCCTGACCAAGTGTTATTATTTTTCGGGTCGATCAGAAATCCAATATGGTCACCAGGGCCGGCCATTTTGAAAAACTATTTCAAACTTAACTCATTCACCCCTGAAGACACATTTTAACTCTTCCAATTCAAAGATTGGAATAGTCCACTATGAAATTTCAGGGGTGAATGAGTTAAAGTCAAGTTCTACTGGGCCGATTTAACTGAAACTTAATAGGAATGATCAACTTATGTTCCTGACAAAGTGTTGTTATTTTTTGGGTCAATCATAAATCCAATATGGCCACCACGGCAGCCATTTTAAAAAACTATTTCAAACTTAATGTCAAGTTCTACTGGGTGCCGAGTTAACTGAAACTTGGTAGGAATGATCAAATTATGGTGCTGACAAAGTGGTTTTGTTTTTGGGTCAATCAGAAATCCAATATGGCCACCATTTAAAAAAACTATTTCAAACTTAATGTCAAGTTCTACTTGGCCCGTTTAACTGAAACTTGTTAGGAATGATCGACTCATTGTCCTGGCAAAATGTTTTTTTTTCCAGGTCCATCAAAAATACAATACAGCTGCCATGGCTACCATTTTGGGAAAAAAATATTTAAAACTTAAGATCAAGTTGTAATAGGCTGAATTAACTGAAACTTGGTCTAGAAATGATCAACTCATTGTCCTGACAAACTTAACTTAAAGTTATACTTAACTATTTTTTACCCAAATTTTGGTAGGGATGATTGACATCATTATCTCCACATTATATTTCAACAACCCAAAAAATACTGTAGGACTCGGGTGACCGTTGAGTCCTATGGACCTCTTGTATTTTTTTTTAAAAGTTTTTTTTATTTTTTTTTTTAATGTTTTGATACATATACAGGGATTATTCATTGTACAAAAATATCACCCATGGCCACCGTACGCAACTCACAGTACACTGCTACCAAGAGGCAAAGGGACTTGGCCCAATAAGGCAAATGTAGGGTTAACATTACTGTTTAAAATCTTTCACCTCCTTCCTAGTAATAACAATAATATACAACATTTATATAGCGCTCTGTCTAATTTGTATAATTACTCTAAAGCGCTTTACAACTTATGGATAATAGTATCAGTCATAATTGATAAACAAAAAAGGCATAAAAAACGCTATTATACATTAAGTAAAAAGATAAATATTTCAATATGCATATAAATCAATGTATAATGTGCAAAGAGCCTAAAATGCCTTTGGCAAAAATGGCAGGGCAAAACAATTTTTCTTCAGATTCAGATGTACAGTAAGGTCAAGTATTCTTCATGGATAGATTGAAGTTCCTCAGGTGCTTTATTTAAATAATAAATTTGATTAACCCTAGGTCATCTGTTCTCCCTTCATTTTACCATAGTTTATGTAGGAAAATAACACTTTTGAGTATACATTAGTATTTGTCCATTTTCAACAGAATAGAATAAAACATGGCTGAAATATTTAAAGAACAAAAAGGTAATAAGATGGTATAAGAAAATAAGATCCAGCTGTGTTGCCGGGGCCAGATAGATGGGGCCCAATTGGGGTTAATTGGCTTAGATTTCAAAAATCTACTTCCTCAGATTTAAATACAATGGGATCAAATTCTCTTGAGGAATGAAAGATGATTATAATAATATACAACATTTGATATAGCACCCTATCTAGCTAGAATAAGCCACTCCAAAGTGCTTTACAGTACATAGATATAAATTAATACAATCAATACAATTAGCATATACATTAATCAATACAGTTTTTGAGGAATTCACAGGAGCTGCCTTATCAGGTGCTAAACTACTAGTCCTATGCCACCTGGCTAATATCTCCCTATGTGTGTATGCCTATGTGTGTGCCGGAGATGTGTTGTGTTCTGTTTGTAGTGGGACCGATCTTTCCAACGGTAGCATTTATAGTGCCACCTCACATGAATGCCACAGCACAGATACGGCAACATTCACCCCAGACCATTTTATACTCCACCTGGGTTGTTGGAGTTGTGTGGGCAGGAGAAAAACACTTTCTTTGAATATTTACACTTTCTACCCGTGTGGAAGGCCGGAGTGTTAACCATTCCACTAATCTGCTCATGTCATCCATTTTCCCTTGAGATGCGTATAAAGTTACTATAATTGATATAGGGGAATAATCCTGTGGGTATATTTTGTTCGATTTCAGTAGGAAATGATTTTAACTTAGTTAGAATAATGATAATGAAATTGCAATTACATGGTTTTAGAAAGTAAGATCATGACCTCAGTAATGACCAAAATGGAATTTCTCATTCAATGCCAATATAATTCATTGGAATAGTTTTTAGTGTAATTTCTTTGTAGTTCTTTGTTTACATGCTTAAATTCACGTCTAAACAGTGAAAACTACATACTCAGGTGACCGTTTATGCCCTTGGGCCGCTTTTACAAATTTGAGAATATTTTACTCCTTTCTGTAAGAAGACAATTTTGTCTGATCATTGTTAACGACCATCTTAACTCTAAGCTTTCCAGATTGTTTTTAATTAATTAATGTCTAGATACAAGTGTTTGTTGTTCTGTTTTAGCATACATAGATTTTAGGAGCAAGATGACAAGCACGGAGAGTCGTGTTGTTTGTGACCTTTGCTGGCCAGATAAAGAAGAGGTGGATTAAAGGAAGCGATGTATAGATTATTATGGACTGTGTCACCAGCTTGTTTTTCTGCCACAGAGCTCTGCTGTACTATTACGACGTCTAAAGATAGAGACAATCAATAGCGATAACAAAATATTCCATTAATTTTCCCCCTGTTGTTTTGTTGCTTAGTGGTTCTACTTGCTGAGTCTATTTATAGACAGTTTTCATTTATTTTCCTTTCAGACGACGACGTCCATCAATGGCATGATGACAGTTCATTAGTGGTTGTCCCGCAGACAACAGGGATTCTGTTTTTCAAAAGTGTGGGGAATTTTTTTCTCTTTGGTTCTTCGTGCTGTGTGGGTCAGAACAAGTCTCCTCGACCTTTACAGCCATGTAAATCAGCAGGTGATCTCCAGGCGCTGGTCTCCTCGGCATTATCAGTGGAGGGCAATCCGCAGGCTGAAATGTCGTCCAATTCCTCATATCCTGGATGTGAGTATAAGCTGTCCCGCCAACTCACCTATTTATGTCTCCTTGCCACTATATTTAGCTGCAGATGCCTATTTTTATTTGAAATCCTTGCAGAGCTGTCCTTCAGCCTCCCATTAGAAGCTCCTGTGCCAGTGTATCCTGGATCATCAACTTGTTACTGTGTATTTATGTGTAATTGTGAAGTCCTGGTTAGCTTAAGACTCCTAAATGTAAGAAATAGTTTTTTTAACAAATTGAACTTTTCTTGCAACTTCTTTGTTTTAAATGCATTGGCTTTTAATCCAAACAGACAACAAATAAATAAAGTATTGATTGAAGATGTGAATAGGCTAGATTCCTCATTTGTTTCTGTTCCACGTAAGATGACTGGTTTTGGAGGTTGCGGCAGAGATTTAGAATTGATTTGCTAAATATAGGCTGGAATCTTGTTTGTGATGTTGTTTACTTTGGTCTGTCGACACAGGTTTTATTTAGGAATAGCAATTAAGGTTTGGTTATATTTCCTTGAAGTCAGAAGGAATTTAAGGCCTCATGCAGCTACCAGTAACTCTGTTGAAATCACATATGACCAGAATGTTTTTTTTTCAAATTCACACATAGCTTGAATTTGTTTTGTAGCCAGTAGTGTTTTTTGTTGCTACAACCATGGTAAATTTAAGTAGCTTTTATTAGGTCACCAGAGACAAAGTCTCAAGTGACCTATTGCGATCGCCTTTTGTCCAGTGTCGTGCGTCCGTAAACAATTTACATTTTTGACTTCTTCTCCAAAACTCCTGAACCAATTTCAATGAAATTTTGCAGAAACCTTCCTTGGCCAAAGGTCAACAAAAATAGTTGCCGGTTTGGTCCCCGGCCCCCAGGGGTCTGAGGGGCGGGGCCAGATATGGTAGAATCAAATACTCTTCATAGATGGAAGGGTCTTAAGGTGCTTTACCAAAATTGTGAATTTCATGACCCTGGGGTCTCACGTTTTCCCGTGGGGAGGGGGTAAACTTTACTATAGCTTATATAGGGAAATCACATTTTGGACCAACATTTGTTTAATTGCCATTGTAAATAATTCAATTTGGGTTAGCATTATCAGTATTGGATAGCAGTTTGATGGTATGCACATATCAGCCCTGACTGACCCCCAGGGGCTGGTGGGTGGGGCAAAAAGGGTTGAATTGACTGAAATTTCAAAAATCTTCCTCTCAAGACCAGATATAGTAGAATCAAATACTCTTCATATCTTCATAGATGTAAGGTTTTTTAGGTGCTCTACCAAAATTGTGATTTTTTTTACTCAAGGGTCTCATGTTTTCCCTTCGGGAAGGAGGGGGGGGGGGGCAATTTTTTGTATGGTTTATAATGGCAAATGATACTTTGAATATTACATGTTGATAACTTGATTGGAATTATAACCCTAAGTTGACAGTTTGATGCTTTGAAAATGTTGAGCCATTCCTACCCCCAAGGGCTGTAGGGTGGGGCCCAATGGAGTCTGTGTGCTAAAATTTCTTCATTTTCCTTGTTTAGAATCAGAGGTGCTAGTTTCAAATACTTTTCAGTCTTAAATTTTTAAATCTGCATGCTAGATATTGAATAAGGTGATTTTATTGTTTTTTGTCACTTTGAATAATATTTCTGTTCATGTTAAAAACAAAAATCAACTCTCTGTATAAATATATCAGGTGACCGTTAAGGCCCATGGGCCTCTTGTTTCAAATTCTTACAGATGTTACATTGTATTATGCCAAAGCAGTTGTTTAACATAAGTGTTAAGCATCTTCTGATGTCATGCTGGCGTTTAAAATTTTCATAACAACTTTTTTGGACCAATTCACTTTCTGTAACATGCAATATTTTGTTATGTAGAAGAGATTTTTGGGCAACGGTGGACAATCTATGAAAACGTTGTTGACTGTTTTTTTTTTAGATATAATCATCCATTTTCATGATTAACCATTACTTTTCTAGAAATATCATTATCATTTTTATCCTGCAATAAGCCAAAAGGGCAAACAGATAATGTCTGACTCCAACTAGGGAATGGACTTATTACAGGAGCTAGATATAACGTGGCCATTTCTGCAGAACAGCAATAAATACAGGTGGGCTTATTACCAGACATGGGCTAGTTTCTGTAGATACAGTAAAACACTGTTATTCGGCCTCTAACTTTCCTACCTTAAAGTGGCTAAAATGTCAGGAGGCTTTAGTTTTATTGCATTTACGTCCCTACATTTATATATTGCATGGTCAGAGCTACGAAGCGGTTCTATTTCAACTAATTGAGCAAAATCAAAAGTGCTAATCTGTAAGATTATATATGATTCACGCCTCATATGAGTAAAATGTAATAACGAATCCTTACTGAAAACTCTTAAAATAGAAACGACCGTAATGTTACATCACACGTGATGTTAACCGTTTCCTTATATGGCCTACACGGCCAAATATAGTATTACTACTGATGCCGTCATGTTTGCTACAATTTCCATATTTGGTCATGACACCCATATTTAAACGTCTGACCTATATCGGAAGACGGACGAAGTTTCCAACATGGCAGTCAATCCAGATTTTGATTGCCCTTGCTACGTAAACTTGATAATTTAACGGCAGAGTATAACTTAAAATTATGTAGAAGATCAACAGAAAAAGTTCATATTACAAACCTATTTATGGATGCGGATCCTGTCAATTAATTCTAAAATTACCCCTGTGTGATTCATACCGAGCTTGCTCCATTACAAGACATGGGATCGCCCGGCCAGGTATTAATATTAGTACTAGACCCTGGCCTACTCTAGTTCCATATTGGTATTCTAACTTGAAGGCTTTTTTACGTTTGCAGTATTATCATTTTGTTCCATTTTCATCATAAGATATTCTATTGCATTTTTATATCATTAAAAGATGAGGTGTCACAACAGCCTGCTCGCTAATTACAGCTCGGTCAGAAACGAAGAATATCCACCGTTAGGCCTACATTTTGTAGGTCTGTTGGTGTAATTTGTTTATTTCATTTATTCGTCAAGTGTTACCTTATATAACAGGACCATTTTTTTTCATTTTTCATTATTCACAAAAACAACAAATGAAAACTTGATTAAGATAAATTTTATTTTCCCTTCCAAATGATTTCAAACAAGTGGGGACCGGATAGTGTGACAAACAGATAAGTAGGGACAGGATAGTGTGACAAACAGATAAGTAGGGACAGGATAGTGTGTCAAACAGATAAGTGGGGAAAGGAAAGTGTGACAAACAGATAAGTGGTGACAGGATAGTGTGTCAAACAGATAAGTGGGGAAAGGAAAGTGTGGCAAACAGATAAGTGGGGACAGGATAGTGTGACAAACAGATAAGTAGGAACAGGATAGTGTGACAAACAGATAAGCGTGGACAGTATAGTGTGACAAACAGATAAGTGGTGATGGGATAGTGTGAGAAACAGATAAGTAGGGACAAGATAGTGTGTCAAACAGATAAGTAGGGACAGGATAGTGTGACAAACAGATAAGTGGTGACAGGATAGTGTGATAAACAGACAAGTGGGACAGAATAGTGTGACAAACAGATAAGTAGGGACAGAATAGTGTGTCAAACAGATAAGTAGGGACAGGATATTGTGACAAACAGATAAGTGGTGACAGGATAGTGTGTCAAACAGATAAGTAAGAACAGGATAGTGTGACAAACAGATAAGTAGGGACAGAATAGTGTGTCAAACAGATAAGTAGGGACAGGATATTGTGACAAACAGATAAGCGGTGACAGGATAGTGTGACAAACAGATAAGGGGTGATGGGATAGTGTGACAAACAGATAAGTAGGGAAAGGATAGTGTGACAAACACAGGATAGTGTGTCAAACAGATAAGTAGGGACAGGATATTGTGACAAACAGATAAGTGGTGACCGGATAGTGTGACAAACAGATAAGTAGGGACCGGATAGTGTGTCAAACAGATAAGTGGTGACAGGATAGTGTGTCAAACAGATAAGTGGTGACAGGATACTGTGACAAACAGATAAGTAGGGAAAGGATAGTGTGACAAACACAGGATAGTGTGTCAAACAGATAAGTAGGGACAGGATATTGTGACAAACAGATAAGTGGTGATGGGATGGTGTGAGAAACAGATAAGTAGGGACAAGATAGTGTGTCAAACAGATAAGTAGGGACAGGATATTGTGACAAACAGATAAGTGGTGACCGGATAGTGTGACAAACAGATAAGTAGGGACAGAATAGTGTGTCAAACAGATAAGTAGGGACAGGATAGTGTGTCAAACAGATAAGTAGGGACAGGAAGTGTGACAAACATTAGTATGGACAGGATAGTGTAACAAACAGATAAGTAGGGACAGGATAGTGTGACAAACAGATAAGTGGTGACAGGATAGTGTGACAAACAGATAAGTGTGGACAGGATAGTGTGTCAAACAGATAAGTAGGGCCAGGATAGTGTGACAAACAGATAAGTGGTGATGAGATAGTGTGACAAACAAATAAGTGGTGACAGGATAGAGTGACAAACAGATAAGTGGTGACAGGATAGTGTGTCAAACAGATAAGTGGTGACAGGATAGTGTGTCAAACAGATAAGTGGTGACAGGATAGTGTGACAAAAAGATAAGTGGTGACATGATAGTGTGACAGACAGATAGGTAGGGACAGGATAGTGTGTCAAACAGATAAGTGGTGACAGGATAGTGTGTCAAACAGGTAAGTGGGGACAGGATAGTTTGACAAACAGATAAGTAGGGACAGGATAGTGTGTCAAACAGATAAGTGGGGACAGGATAGTGTGACAAACAGATAAGTAGGGACAGGATAGTGTGACAAACAGATAAGTGTGGACAGTATAATGTGACAAACAGATAAGTGGTAATGGGATAGTGTGAGAAACAGATAAGTAGGGACAAGATAGTGTGTCAAACAGATAAGTAGGGACAGGAAAGTGTGACAAACAGATAAGTGGGGACAGGATAGTGTGACAAACAGATAAGTAGGGGCAGGATAGTGTGACAAACAGATAAGTGTGGACAGTATAATGTGACAAACAGATAAGTGGTAATGGGATAGTGTGAGAAAAAGATAAGTAGGGACAAGATAGTGTGTCAAACAGATAAGTAGGGACAGGATAGTGTGACAAACAGAAAAGGGGTGACAGGATAGTGTGTCAAACAGATAAGTGGGGACAGGATAGGGTGACAAACAGATAAGTAGGGACAGGATAGTGTGACAAAAAGATAAGTAGGAACAGGATAGTGTGACAAACAGATAAGTAGGGACCGGATAGTGTGTCAAACAGATAAGTGGTGACAGGATAGTGTGTCAAACAGATAAGTGGTGACAGGATAGTGTGATAAACAGACAAGTGGGACAGAATAGTGTGACAAACAGATAAGTAGGGACAGGATAGTGTGACAAAAAGATAAGTAGGGACAGGATAGTGTGACAAACAGATAAGTAGGGACCGGATAGTGTGTCAAACAGATAAGTGGTGACAGGATACTGTGACAAACAGATAAGTAGGGAAAGGATAGTGTGACAAACAGATAAGTGGTGATGGGATAGTGTGACAAACAGATAAGTGGTGACATGATAGTGTGACAGACAGATAAGTAGGGACAGGATAGTGTGTTAAACAGATAAGTAGGGACAGGATAGTGTGACAAAAAGATAAGTAGGAACAGGATAGTGTGACAAACAGATAAGTAGGGACCGGATAGTGGGTCAAACAGATAAGTGGTGACAGGATACTGTGCCAAACAGATAAGTAGGGAAAGGATAGTGTGACAAACAGATAAGTGGTGTTGGGATAGTGTGACAAACAAATAAGTGGTGACAGGATTGTGTGACAAACAGATAAGTATGGACAGGATAGTGTGACAAACAGATAAGTAGTGACAGGATAGTGTGACAAACAGATAAGTAGTGAAAGGATAGTATGACAAACAGATAAGTTGGAACAGGATAATGGGACAAACAGATAATTGGGGACAGTATAGTGTGACAGACAGATAACTGTGGTCAGGATAGTGTGACAAACAGATAAGTAGGGACCGGATAGGGTGTCAAACAGATAAGTGGTGACAGGATACTGTGACAAACAGATAAGCAGGGAAAGGATAGTGTGACAAACAGATAAGTGGTGTTGGGATAGTGTGACAAACAAATAAGTGGTGACAGGATTGTGTGACAAACAGATAAGTAGGGACAGGATAGTGTAACAAAAAGATAAGTAGGGACAGGATAGTGTGACAAACAGATAAGCAGGGACCGGATAGTGTGTCAAACAGATAAGTTGTGACAGGATACTGTGACAAACAGATAAGTAGGGAAAGGTTAGTGTGACAAACAGATAAGTGGTGATGGGATAGTGTGACAAACAGATAAGTGGTGACATGATAGTGTGACAGACAGATAAGTAGGGACAGGATAGTGTGACAAACAGATAAATGTGGACAGTATAGTGTGACAAACAGATAAGTGGTGATGGGATAGTGTGACAAACAGATAAGTGGTGACATGATAGTGTGACAGACAGATAAGTAGGGACAGGATAGTGTGACAAAAAGATAAGGAGGGACAGGATAGTGTGACAAACAGATAAGTTGTGACAGGATAGTGTGTCAAACAGATAAGTGGTGACAGGATAGTGTGACAAACAGATAAGTAGTGAAAGGATAGTATGACAAACAGATAAGTCGGAACAGGATAATGGGACAAACAGATAATTGGGGACAGTATAGTGTGACAGACAGATAAGTGTGGACAGGATAGTGTGTCAAACAGATAAGTAGGGACAGGATAGTGTGACAAACAGATAAGTGGTGAAAGGATAGT
>NW_018408766.1:74236-87965 GCF_002113885.1 Mizuhopecten yessoensis | reverse complement strand
AAGTGGTGACAGGATAGTGTGTCAAACAGATAAGTGGTGACAGGATAGTGTGTCAAACAGATAAGTGGTGACATGATAGTGTGCCAGACAGATAAGTGGTGACATGATAGTGTGACAGACAGATAAGTAGGGACAGGATAGTGTGTCAAACAGATAAGTGGTGACAGAATAGTGTGTCAAACAGATAAGTGGTGATGGGATAGTGTGACAAACAGGAAATTGGTAACAGGATAGTGTGACAAACAGATAAGTAGGGACAGGATAGTGAGACAAACAGATAAGTGGTGATGGGATAGTGTGACAAACAGAAAATTGGTGACATGATAGTGTGACAGACAGATAAGTAGGGACATGATAGTTTGACAGACAGATAAGTAGGAACAGGATGTGTGACAAACAGATAAGTAGGGACAGTATAGTGTGACAAAAAGATAAGTAGGGACAGGATAGTGTGTCAAACAGATAAGTGGTGATGGGATAGTGTGAGAAACAGATAAGTAGGGACAGGATAGTGTGACAAACAGATAAGTAGGGACAGGATAGTGTGTCAAACAGATAAGTAGTGACAGAATAGTTGGACAAATAGGTAAGTAGTGACAGGATAGTGTGATAAACAGACAAGTGGGGACATGATAGTTGGACAAATAGGTAAGTAGTGACAGGATAGTGTGATAAACAAATATATAAATATATATCCTACTGGTATATAACTGGTATATAAATATATATCCTACTGTTTTATACGATAGGTTTCTATCTGGTATATAAATATATATTCTACTGTTTTATACGATAGGCGTCTGTATCTGGTATATAAATATATATCCTACTGTTTTATACGATAGGTGTCTCTATCTGGTATATAAATATATATTCTACTGTTTTATACGATAGGCGTCGGTATCTGGTATATAAATATAGATCCTACTTTTTTATACGATAGGCGTCTGTATCTGGTATGTAAATATACATCCTACTGTTTTATACCATAGTTATCTGTATCTGTATGCTTCTGTTTTTAGCTCACCTACCCAAAGGGGAGGCCTGGTTGCTTCCTCTTATATGGAGCCCGACAAAGTTTGCGAAAAAAACAGAATTTGACCTACTTTCAAGGTCATAGAGGTCAAATATGTAAAAACCTTCAAACAACTTCTTTTGAAATACCGAAAGGTTTAGAGACATGACATTTGGTAGGTAGCTTCCATGGAATAAGCTGAACTAAGTTTGCGAATAAAAATGGCCTTGACCTTCTTTCAAGGTCACAGGGGTGAAATATGTCAAAATTTTCAAACAACTTATCTTCTGAAATACAGAAAAGCCTAGAGATGTGAGAATAACCTGGTAGCTTCCTTGGTAAAAAGTCAAACAAAGTTTGCGAATAAAAATGACCTTGACCTGCTTTAAAGGTCATAGAGGTCAAATATATCGAAACCTTCAAACGACTTCTTTTGAAGAACTGAAAGGTATATAATCTTTATATTTGGCAGGTGGCTTCCTGGGATAGAGCCCGACAAAGTTTGAAAACAAAAATGAACTTGACTTACTTTCAAGGTCACAGGAGTCAGATATGTCTAATTCTTAAAACAACTTCTTCTGAAGAACTGAAAGTTGTAGAACCTTAATATTTGGTCGGTGACTTTCTGGGAAGAGCCGAACACAGTTTGAGAATGAAAATGGCCTTGACCTACTTTTAAGGTCACATGAGGCAGATATGTCAAACGCTTCAAACGACTTCTTCTGAAGAACTGGAAGGTATAGAACCTTAATATTTGGCTTGTAGCTTCCTGAGAAAGAGCCCAACAACGTTTTAGAATGAAAATTATCTTGACTTACTTTCAAGGTCACAAGAGTCAGATATGTCTAAAGCTTAGAACAACTTCTTCTGAAGAACTGAAATGTATAGAATCTATATATTTGGCTGGTGGCTTCCTGGGAGAGAGCCCGATAAAGTTTCAAAAACGAAAAAGACCTTGACTTTCTTTCAAGGTCAAAGGAGTCAGATATGTCTAATGCTTAAAACGACTTCTTCTGAAGAACTGGAAGGTATAGAACCTTAATATTTGGCTTGAAGCTTCCTAGGAAAGAGCCCAACAAAGTTTGAGAATGAAAATGACCTTGACCTAATTTTAAGGTCACCGCGTTCAAATATGTCAAACGGTTCAAACTACTTCTGATGAAGAATTAAAAGGCGTAAATTTATAATATTTGGCGGGTGACATTTTAAAGGCTTTGTTCTTTAAGAACTAAAAGAAATGGATTCATTAGATTTGGCTGGTAGCTTTTTGGAATAGAGCTAACTAATTTGAGAAGGAAAACGACATTGACCTACTTACAAGGTCACGGGAAAAAATATGTCAAGCAACTTCTGCTGAAGAATTAAAAAGCATAGAATCTTATAATAATATTTTGCTGGTAGTTTCAACAGATGGAGCCAACAAATTTTCAAGGGAAATATTTTTAGTGCAATATAATATTTAATGAGAATATTTTGCTATGACTGCTTAAATATTCAGGTGAGCGATACAGGCCCTCTTGGGCCTCTTATTTTATTGTTGAAGCATATAATAAAACAGTTAAGGTCTTTTGTGCTGATAAATATGATGTGATATAGTAACCGAAGCCTCGGTCAATATAGCTCTTTCAGGTTCATATCACATCATATTTACCAGCACAAAAGTCCAAAATTGTAAATATATCTTACTGTTTTATAGCATAGGCGCCTGTATCTGGTATATAAATATATATACTGTTATACCATTGGCATCTGTTTCTGGTATATAAATATATATACTGTTTTATACCATAGGTGCCTGTATCTGGTATACAAATATATATCCTACTGTTTTATACCATAGGCTTATGTATCTGGTATATAAATATATATACTGTTTTATACCATAGTCATCTGTATCTGGTATATAAGTATATATCTTAATGTTTTATACCATAGACGTCTGTATCTGGTATATAAATATATATACTGTTTTATACCATAGGCATCTGTATCTGGTATATAAATATATAAACTGTTTTATACCATAGGCATCTGTATCTGGTATATAAATATATATCCTACTATTTTATACCATAGACGTCTGTATCTGGTATATAAATACATATACTACTGTTTTATACCATTGACGTCTGTATCTGGTATATAAATACATATACTGTTTTATACCATAGACGTCTGTATCTGGTATATAAATATATAAACTGTTTTATACCATAGGCATCTGTATCTGGTATATAAGTATATATCTTAATGTTTTATACCATAGATGTCTGTATCTGGTATATAAGTATATATCTTACTGTTTTATACCATAGACGTCTGTATCTGGTATATAAATATATATACTGTTTTATACCATAGACGTCTGTATCTGGTATATAAATACATATACTGCTTTATACCATAGGCATCTGTATCTGGTATTTAAATACATATACTGTTTTATACCATAGGCATCTGTATCTGGTATATAAGTATATATCCTACTGTTTTATACCATAGACGTCTGTACCTGGTATATAAGTATATATCTTAATGTTTTATACCATAGACGTCTGTATCTGGTATATAAATACATATACTGTTTTATACCATAGGTGCCTGTATCTGGTATATAAATATATATCCTACTATTTTATACCATAGACGTCTGTACCTGGTATATAAGTATATATCTTAATGTTTTATACCATAGACATCTGTACCTGGTATATAAATACATATACTGTTTTATACCATAGACGTCTGTATCTGGTATATAAATACATATACTGTTTTATACCATAGGCATCTGTATCTGGTATATAAATATATATCTTACTGTTTTATACCATAGACGTCTGTATCTGCTATATAAATATATATCCTACTGTTTTATACCATTGACGTCTGTATCTGGTATATAAATATATATCCTACTATTTTATACCATAGATGTCTGTATCTGGTATATAAATATATATCTTACTGTTTTATACCATAGACGTCTGTATCTGCTATATAAATATATATCCTTCTGTTTTATACCATAGACGTCTGTATCTGGTATATAAATATATATCTTACTGTTTTATACCATAGATGTCTGTACCTGGTATATAAATATTTATACTGTTTTATACCATAGACGTCTGTATCTGGTATATAAATACATATACTGTTTTATACCATAGGCATCTGTATCTGCTATATAAATATATATACTGTTTTATACCATAGACGACTGTGTCTGGTATATAAATATATATCCTACTGTTTTATACCATAGATGTCTGTATCTGGTATATAAATATATATACTGTTTTATACCATAGACGACTGTGTCTGGTATATAAATATATATCCTACTGTTTTATACCATAGATGTCTGTATCTGGTATATAAATATATATACTGTTTTATACCATAGGCATCTGTATCTGGTATATAAATATATATCTTACTGTTTTATACCATAGACGTCTGTATCTCGTATATAAATACATATACTGTTTTATACCATAGACGTCTGTATCTGGTATATAAAAACAACTCCTTCTCTGAAAAAAAGAGATAGATATCAGCGATATTTGATTGGAAGCATTTCTAGGTGGTAGGTACTAAAAATTGAAGAAATGGAGGGGCAGGGCCAAAAGGGCTAATTTGGCCATATATGTTGCTATTAGCAACTTCTTCTCTGAAAATAAGAGATTGTACATAAGACATCCAAATGATACATGTATTTACTTTATAAAAGCAAGATACAGAGTGAGTTACAAATGGAATCAAGGGGTCAAATTCCCAAATGATCAGATCAAGTTGAAAATGAACTAAGTATTGAAATGAAACTTGTTTAGGAAGAAAAGACATGAAACCCCCCCAGGATAATTGATTTAATTCAAAAAGTTCATTGTAAGCATATTGGTAAAATTCTTCCCTCAAATAAAATTAAATGTATGATACAGGTCCACTGGGACCTCTTCTTCTTGAAAGCTGACATTTAGACAAGAGGTATCTCTACAGTTATTAACTTGAGCCGTCCACATGTAGTGCCAAACATAACACTGTAGAAATGGGATAACACTTGAAATAGAACTGAACCTTTTATTTCTCCCTGATTTTATGGCTTGCACTTGGTGGTAGTGTCTTGGGAGATTACTCCTTCAAGCTGCAACCTTTAAAGGAAAAGTTGTACTCTAGTAGTCTGGGAAGATGGTGGAGAAAATGTCAGCAAATATAGCCATAGAACTGATGAAGAAAAATTGAAATATGGGTGTGCATGGCTTTATTAAGTAAAGGGAATATGCCCATTTATAGGTCACCTGAGACAAAGTCTATTGTTCGGCGTCGTGCGTCCGTAAACAATTTACATTTTCGACTTCTTCTCCAAAACCCCTGAACCAATTTCAATGAAATTTTGCAGAAACCTTCCATGGCCAAAGGTCAACAAAAATAGTGGCCAGTTTGGTCCACAGCCCCCAGGGGCCCAAGGTGTGGGGCTAAAAAGGGTCAAATCAACTAAAATTTCAAAAATCTTCTTCTCAAGACCCAGATATGGTAGAATCAAATACTCTTAATAAATGGAAGGGTCTTAAGGTGCTTTAACAAAATTGTGAATTTAATTACCCTGGGGTTTCACGTTTTCCCCTGGGGAGGATGTAAACTTTACTATAGTTTATATAGGGAAATCACATTTTGGACTAACATTTGTTTAATTTCCATTGGAAGTAATTCAATTTGGGTTAGCATTATCAGTATTGGATAGCAGTTTTATGGTATGCACATATGAGCCCTGACTGACCCCCCAGGGCTGATGGATGGGGCCAAAAAGGGTTGAATTGACTGATATTTCAAAAATCTTCTTCTCAAAGACCCAGATATGGTAGAATCAAACACTCTTTATAGATGGAAGGGTCTTAAGGTTTATTATGACCCTAGGTTCTCACGTTTACCCCCTGGCGAAGGAGGGGGGGGGGCAAAATTTTATCGTAGTTTGAAATGGCAAATGATACTTTGAATATTACATGTTAATAATTTAATAACTTGATTGGAATGATAACCCTGAGTTGACAGTTTGATACTTTGAAAATTTTGAGCCAGCCCTACTCCCAAGGGCTGTAGGGTGGGGCCCAATGGAGTCAGTGTGCTAACATTTCTTCATTTTCCTTGTTTAGAATCAGAGGTGCTAGTTTCAAATACTTTTCAGTCTTAAATCTATATGCTAAATATTGAATAAGGTGGTTTTATTGTTTTTTGTCACTTTGAATAATATTTCTGTTCATGTTAAAAACAAAATCAACTCTCTGTATAAATATACCAGGTGACCGTTAAGGCCCATGGGCCTCTTGTCTCTTGAAATGATCTCCTTTTATAGAAGTTACACACTAAGAAACTTATTTTGTTGATGAAAGGTAATTGGGGTCAATTATGTTAAAAGCATTAAATAACTTCTGAATAGTCTAAATGGTTTAAGAAGATTAAAGAAATTTGAATTCTTTAAACTTTTGACCTCTGTGACTTTGAAAGGTGGCTAAAGTAATTCATTTTATCATATTTGATAATGATGTTATTTTCATTTTTTTAGCCCAACATCATCAGATGGTGGGCTATTCAAATCGCCCTTCCTCAGTGGCCCGTCATTCATAATAACTCCGTCCATCCTTAAACAATTTGTATTAGCACTGTTACTCAGAAAGTACCAAAAGAATTCTTTCTGAAACTTCACATGAAGGTTCCCCATGCCCATGGTCCCTAGTTATGCATATCAAATTTTTGGATTGATCGAAAAAAAAAGATGGCCGACAGGTGCAATCTTTAATTTTAAGAAGTCAAGATTTTTAGCACTTTTTCTCAGAAATTACTTGAGGGATCTTTTTTCTCTCAAGTTTCACATTGAGGTTCCCCATGGTACCTTGTTATGCATATCAAATTTTGGGACTGATTAGAAAACCTCTGGCTTCACTTTACAAAGCAAAATCATTTTCTCGCAGGCTCATGACACAGACACTCCCAACAGTGAACAGTTTACTTTCCTTGCAAAAAGTTTGCTTAATGGAGAAGTCAGAGATCTTTACTTGGAACTGATTGAAACTGTGAATACTGATGCTGAAAGCCTGATGAATATGATTGAACAGCTCCTACTGACTAAAGGCGCTCATGTCAGAAACTATATTTCTTGGTTTTTATTGATGTGACACTATGGGTGGTTGGAGCAAATTTGAGAAACAATAGAAGAAGTTTTTATAAGATACAAACACTGTCCTCCCACTAGTGTTTGTTTAGTGAGTTAAAAATCTATGCAAATGTTAAGCAGCAAAAGAAATATTAGATTCCCTGTATACATTGTACTTTAAACGATGCTTATGCTCATTATGTCTCCCAAACAGAGTTGGGGGACATATTGTGTTTGCTCCATTTCTTACTAAGTCCCCCAAATGAAGTGGGGGACTTATTGGTTTTATACTCTTGTTTCTTCTTCTTCTTCTTTTTCTTCTTCTTCTTTTTATACGCCCTTCAAATTTGACGGAAGTATTATATGGTATGGGGTTGTCCGTCCGTTCGGCGTAAACTTTTGTTTGTCCGGCAATCTCCTACATTTTTTGACGGATATCTTTGAAACTTGGTATACATTAAAATCATGATATAAAGTTGTGTTTCCCTGAAAAGAATTTCGATTCGACAATTTTTCAAAAGTTATTGCCCTTTGTTCATTTCAGTATTTGATTTTTGTCCGGCAATCTCCTCCTTCATTTTTCAACGGATCTCTTTGAAACTTGGTATACTTTGTAATCATGATATGAAGTTGTGTCTACCTTAACAGAATTTTGATTCGACGATTTTTGCAAAATTTATTGCCTTTTGTTCATTTCAGTAATTCAGGTTTTTTTAGCATATCAGCTAACCACTCTTAGAATGATGCAGATCTTATTTCAATGTAAGAAAGTATATAACACTATATGGCATTCGACGGGCGTATTTTGTTCCGCCCCGCGGTACTCTTGTTAAAATTTGACTAAAAGTTGATTCATACTAAACCTACAATAAAACATAATAATATACCTTGAATACATCAGCATCATTTCATAGAAAAAACATATATTTTAAGTATATAAACAGATCCCACTATGGAACTTTGAAACTGTATTAATGATAATAGGGCTAATTTATTATAATGGCTTTATATAGCAGCTCATTCTGATTATACTGAAGCTATAACCACCTGTCTCAGGACTGCTAGTCACTGGCAGTGAAGCAAGTTTGAAAAGATTCATTCCATGGTTCTTAAGAAATCAAAAAGTTTACAGACAAGGCTTTGGTCCTGGTGGTGACCTAATAATAATTTACACATACCAGTATACAAACAGTTTACAGACAAGTCTTTGGTCCTGGTGGTGACCTAATAATGATTTGCACATACCAGTATACAAACAGTTTACAGACGAGCCTTTGGTCCTGGGGGTGACCTAACAATAATGCACACATACCAGTATACAAACAGTTTACAGACGAGGCTTTGGGCCTGGTGGTGACCGAACAATAATGTACACATACCAGTATACAAACAGTGTACAGACAAGACTTTGGTCCTGGTGCTGACCTAATAATGATTTGCACATACCAGTATACAAACAGTTTACAGACAAGACTTTGGTCCTGGTGCTGACCTAATAATGATTTGCACATCCCAGTACACAAACAGTTTACAGACAAGGCTTTGGTCCTGGTGGTGACCTACTAATGATTTACACATACCAGTATACAAACAGTATACAGACGAGGCTTTGGTCCTGGTGGTGACCTAATAATGATTTGCACATACCAGTATACAAACAGTTTACAGACAAGTCTTTGGTCCTGGTGGTGACCTAATAATGATTTGCACATACCAGTACACAAACAGTTTACAGACAAGGCTTTGGTCCTGGTGCTGACCTAATAATGATTTGCACATACCAGTATACAAACAGTTTACAGACAAGGCTTTGGTCCTGGTGGTGACCTACTAATAATTTACACATACCAGTATACAAACAGTCTACAGACAAGGCTTTGGTCCTGGTGGTGACCTACTAATGATTTACACATACCAGTATACAAACAGTTTACCTAACAATAATGTACACATACCAGTATACAAACAGTGTACAGACAAGACTTTGGTCCTGGTGCTGACCTAATAATGATTTGCACATACCAGTATACAAACAGTTTACAGACGAGGCTTTGGTCCTGGTGGTGACCTAACAATAATGTACACATACCAGTATACAAACAGTTTACAGACAAGACTTTGGTCCTGGTGCTGACCTAATAATGATTTGCACATACCAGTACACAAACAGTTTACAGACAAGGCTTTGGTCCTGGTGGTGACCTAATAATAATTTACACATACCAGTATGCAAACAGTTTACAGACGAGGCTTTGGTCCTGGTGGTGGCCTAATAATAATTTACACATACCAGTATACTAACAGTTTACAGACAAGGCTTTGGTCCTGGTGCTGACCTAATAATGATTTGCACATACCAGTACAAAAACAGTTTACAGCCAAGGCTTTGGTCCTGGTGGTGACCTAATAATGATATACACATACCAGTATACAAACAGTTTACAGACGAGCCTTTGGTCCTGGGGGTGACCTAACAATAATGCACACATACCAGTATACAAACAGTTTACAGACGAGCCTTTGGTCCTGGGGGTGACCTAACAATAATGCACACATACCAGTATACAAACAGTTTACAGACGAGCCTTTGGTCCTGGGGGTGACCTAACAATAATGCACACATACCAGTATACAAACAGTTTACAGACGAGGCTTTGGTCCTGGTGGTGGCCTAATAATAATTTACACATACCAGTATACAAACAGTCTACAGACGAGGCTTTGGTCCTCGTGGTGACCTAATAATAATTTACACATACGTATACAAACAGTTTACAGACAAGGCTTTGGTCCTGGTGCTGACCTAATAATGATTTACACATACCAGTATACAAACAGTCTACAGACGAGGCTTTGGTCCTCGTGGTGACCTAATAATAATTTACACATGCCAGTATACAAACAGTTTACAGACGAGGCTTTGGTCCTCGTGGTGACCTAATAATAATTTACACATGCCAGTATACAAACAGTTTACAGACGAGGCTTCGGTCCTCGTGGTGACCTAATAATAATTTACACATGCCAGTATACAAACAGTTTACAGACGAGGCTTTGGGCCTGGTGGTGACCGAACAATAATGTACACATACCAGTATACAAACAGTGTACAGACAAGACTTTGGTCCTGGTGCTGACCTAATAATAATTTACACATACCAGTATGCAAACAGTTTACAGACAAGACTTTGGTCCTGGTGGTGACCTAATAATAGTTTACACATACCAGTATACAAACAGTCTACAGACGAGGCTTTGGTCCTCGTGGTGACCTAATAATAATTTACACATACCAATGTAGAAACAGTTTACAGACAAGACTTTGGTCCTGGTGGTGACCTAATAATAGTTTACACATACCAGTATACAAACAGTCTACAGACGAGGCTTTGGTCCTGGTGGTGACCAAATAATGATTTACACATACCAGTATACAAACAGTTACAGACGAGGCTTTGGTCCTGGTGGTGACCAAATAATGATTTACACATACCAGTATACAAACAGTCTACAGACGAGGCTTTGGTCCTCGTGGTGACCTAATAATAATTTACACATGCCAGTATACAAACAGTTTACAGACGAGGCTTTGGGCCTGGTGGTGACCGAACAATAATGTACACATACCAGTATACAAACAGTGTACAGACAAGACTTTGGTCCTGGTGCTGACCTAATAATGATTTGCACATACCAGTACAAAAACAGTTTACAGCCAAGGCTTTGGTCCTGGTGGTGACCTAATAATGATATACACATACCAGTATACAAACAGTTTACAGACGAGGCTTAGGTCCTGGTGGTGACCTAATAATGATTTACACATACCAGTATACAAACAGTCTACAGACGAGGCTTTGGTCCTCGTGGTGACCTAATAATAATTTACACATACCAGTATGCAAACAGTTTACAGACAAGACTTTGGTCCTGGTGGTGACCTAATAATAATTTACACATACCAGTAGTATTGCACATGAAAAATTATAACAAGGTCATTAGGTTCAAAGGTCAAGGTCAAATTTTGCATCTTTTCACTGATGACATTTTGTTATGACACTTCGAAGCAATGTTGCTCAGAATTAAACAAGGAGTCAACTGACCAAAGGTCAAGGTCATCGGGTCAGGGGTCAAGGTCAAATTTTGTAACTTTTCACTACTGAGCATTTTATGACATTATAAAGCAAAGTTGTTCGGAACTAAACAAAGAGACACACTGAGGTAAAAAGTTGAGGTCAAAGGTTAAGATCATTAGATTCAAAGGTCAAGGTCAAATTTTGCATCTTTTCACTGATGAACATTTTGTTATGACATGAGGAAGCAAAGTTGATCAGAATTAAACAAGGAGTCAACCTGACCAAATATCAAGGTCATTAGGTCAAGATTAAATTTTGTATCTTTTCACTGGTGAACATTTTGGTATGACACTTTGAAGCAATGTTGGTCAGAATTAAACAAGGTGTCAATTGACCAAAGGTCAAGGTCACTGGGTCAAAGGTGAAGGTTAAATTTTGTTATGACATTATGCAGCAATGTTGGTCAGAATTAAACAAGGAGTCAATTGACCATGTTGTTATGACTTTATGAAGCAAAGTTGTTCGGAATTTATCAAAGAGTCAACTGACCTAAGGTCCAGGTCACTCGGTCAAAGGTCAAGGTAAAATTTAGTATTTTTTTGCTGGTGAACATTTCATTATGATACTTTGAAGCAATGTTTGTGGTAGTTAAACAAGGAGTCATTTAACCAAAGGGCAAGGTCACTGGGTCAAAGGTCAAGATCAAATTTTGTCCAGGTTACTGGGTCCAAAGGGTCAAGGTCAAGTTTTGTATTTTTCACTGATGAACATTTTGTTATGATATTATGAAGCAAAGTTGGTCGGAATTAAAGAATAAGTCAACTGACCAAAGATCAGGGTCACTGGGTTAATGGTCAAGGTCATTTGGGTCCAAAGGTCAAAGACAAAGTGGATCTCTGACTTTGACCCTGGCTCTTGATGGAGGAGGTATATAAGGTGAAATAAAAAAAATCAAAGCTTACAAATGAGTATTGCACTGGTATTTACATTTCTTTTAGCCCAGCAAATATGGAGGTGGAAGTAAACAAGACTCATAGTACATGTAAAATGTATACTTTGCTTCCTTGCGATTCTTTTTGAAGTCCAAATGTCAAACATCAAGCTCAGCTATATGGGCAGATTGCTTCTTGATGATTATGGGGGATATATTGCCACAAGACAATTGTATATGGGCAGGCCAGTGTTATGCAAATTTTCCTCGAATGAGGCATAATTGTGTGAATCTGATGTCATTTAAATCTTGATTTTTTTATGCAAATTTCAGACTGTTAGTTTGAATTTAACTGATCACTCTATGCTGTTCTGAATATGAAATCTGCATCCACATCTCAGATTTATCAAAATTAATTAAGAAGCACTAACAGGAAAAAAAATGAACATATTGGATACTTGATATCAAGGTTTTACTATCTACACAAACAATACACGTATTTAACGTGTCGCAACCTTCCAAGACCGACATGTCCCTTTGTCAAGCTATGACTAAGACAGCATACATCAGCACCCACCCACTGTGTCCTGTGACCAATATCAGTATATAGCATTTGTATTTCAGACATTTTTCTGACCCCTGTGTGCAGGATTAACATTTTGCCAGATACCAAATATTAATGTGGGATTTCGTTATGACTACGACATCCTAACTACTAGATATATATATGACGATTTTCTTCTATGCTACAAACAATTTTAGCTCAAAATTAAATAGAATACTGTTCATTTGCTGTCACAACTCCTAACCAAGACTTACTGTACTGTTGACTACATGTTCCAACAACTGCTGCCACAATCGGGTATGCTTCCGGTTTAAGGGAGCGAGCATTCTATTCTGAGAATTTAGATGGCGATTAAAGTGCCGGCTGTTGTCTTAATGAGAACTCCTCATTAAGACGACAAGCAGCGCTCCATCATAAACGTTAGTTTCAAACTTTTATTATTTATCCTTTCAAAACGGATTCAAATCTACATAGAATTGGTTTATTATACCCAGAATGAAGTGAATTTCAAGCAAACACGAAATCAGGATCAGTAAAACTAGCATAGCATGGAATGATAGATTTGTAAACGAGTGCAACAAAGAATGTAATGATATGTAATGATAATGTATAGTTTATATATAACTGTGTAAGCCTCCCATTGCCTTGGCTGCTGTAGTTGTAGATGTGATAGTTTTGTTGTTATTAGCTCACCTGGCACAAAGTGCCAAGTGAGCTTATGACGTGGCGCGGCGTCCGTCGTCCGTCTGTCCGTCGTCCGGCGTCAATATTTTACTTTAAACGACTTCTTCTTAATAACCGAAAGGCCTAGTGTGTCGATATTTGGCCAGAAGCAAACTTGGATGAAGGGCTACAAAGTTTGTTAAAATTAATGACCTTCACTTATTTTCAAGGTCACAGGGGTCAAATATGTCAAAAACTTTAAACATCTTCTTCTCAATAACCAAAATGCCCAGGGAGATGATATTTGGCCAGTAGCATGCTTGGGTTG
>NW_018408766.1:58976-72579 GCF_002113885.1 Mizuhopecten yessoensis | reverse complement strand
TTGGCTTTAAATTCTTTGGGAATTTTACCCCCAATCTCTTAAATAGATTATTACTTCACTTTATCTGTAGCCAGTTTTCTCATGGTAAATCTAACAGATATATTCTCTGGGGTGGCTATGAGTCTAGTCGCTTCTCTGGATTCCTCCAGAGTCTAGTGACTTCTCTTGCCTTCTTCGGAGTCTAGCGTTTCCAATTCATAGTCTTTTATAGCTTCTCCATGGATATTAGGAGTCTAGTCGCTTCTCTGGAGTTGTTCAGAGTCTAGCTGCTTCTCTTGTTTTCTTTGGAGTCTAGCTCGCGCTCTTTATCAAGTTTCTCTGTGACTTCGAAGAGTTTATCTTCCTTTAAAATCTTTTGAAAAGAATTTGTTACTATCATTAGGTTTGTTATAGAGTGAGTAGCCCCTGATACGCCAAATGTTTGCATTAGGTTTTAGTACTTGTTCTTTGCTTGCACATACATATCTGTGTCTTAACTCTAGTAATAAACAGGTTAACTCTTTCATTGTGTGAAGTTATGTATAAACTAGGGAAATAACACAAACATACATAGCATGGAAAATAGACACTTATCAACTAGGGAAATAACACAAACGTTCATAGAATTAGATTCCAATCCAGAAGTAACTAGTTCTATAAAGAATAATTATGGTGGTGATCCCCTTCCATAATTATTTGTCAACATTTGTTGCTTCAGTCCTGAAACCAACCATAATGTCAACTATAATGACTTATTATGTACCCTTGTACATTTGTATTACTCTTTTACAATTTATTTGAAATTGATAATATGAATATCTTATTTTAAACACTGAAAAACACACAAAACCTTAACATACTTTTTAAATTTTGATGTATTTGAAGAGTTATTGCAATAGAAATAGATAAAAATCGTCATTTTCTTAATCTTTCGTGTGTTGGTATATATTTTTATATTTTATTTATCTTATTAAATTTTGAAACATACAATGTAACAGATTGTATTAGAGTGGTTTTTTTTCTAATTTGTTCCTTGGCACACTGATGCAAAATAATAGGATTTGAAATCAGTAAGAGATTTTTCACTGCAGTGAATATGTGAGTGATATTTATGTAGCCGGTGGTTGCTTCAAAGGTTCTCTTCCAAATAACGATCAACACTTTCTTGAATTACACTTGACTAATAACAGTAAATATTAACCTTTCCTAACTAAGACATTCACATAATAGAACAGGCCAACCTGCGTTAGCTTAAAAGGTTAACATACCTGATAACTTTACACTTGCTATCTAAATACCGTAAAAACTGCTTGGATTCTTAGGATTTTTGTAATTTGTTTATTATAAGTAAGTTCATAAGTATTGTTTACAGGTACAATGATGTTAAAACTAAGAAGAAACTGCGTAAAATGTGTATTTTGTCGTTTGTTTCCTTTGAAATATCTGATAACACATAACACACACGTGTGCGCATATCGGCATACATCAATTCATTTTAGCAATATTTTACATAAAACATTTACTGAATAAAATCACTGTACAACACAGTCAAAATCATTTCAGATAGAATAGATGTATGTTACCCTAATGATTAACTCAATACTGTATGTTACAATGAAGTAAGTGATGTATGTTACCCTAATGATTAACTCAACACTGTGTGTTACAATGAAGTAAGTGATGCATGTTACCCTAATGATTAACTCAATACTGAATGTTACAATGAAGTAAGTGATGTATGTTACCCTAATGATTAACTCAATACTGTATGTTACAATGAAGTAAGCGATGTATGTTACCCCAATGTTTGTCTCTTCTACTTCAAGGATTTTTTTTTATGACTTGTTTTGTAGACAGATGTTCAGTAATTTAATGTTTTGGTTTGTAGACAGATGTTCAGTGATGTAATGACTTGGTTTGTAGATAGATGCTCAGCAATTTAATGACTTGGTTTGTACACAGATGCTCAGTGATTTAATGACTTTGTTTGTAGACAGATGTTCAGTGATTTAATGACTTGGTTTGTAGATAGATGCTCAGTTATTTAATGACTTTGTTTGTAGACAGATGTTCAGTAATTTAATAACTTGGTTTGTAGACAGATGTTCAGTGATTTAATGACTTGGTTTGTAGATAGATGCTCCGCAATTTAATGACTTGGTTTGTAGATAGATGTTCAGTGATTAAATAACTTGGTTTGTAGACTTGTTCAGTTATTTTATGACTTGTTTTGTAGACAGATGTTCAGCAATTTAATGACTTGGTTTGTAGACAGATGTTAACTTATGTAATGACTTGGTTTGAAGACAGATGTTCAGTGATTTAATGACTTGGTTTGTAGACAGATATTCAGTGATTTAATTACTTTGTTTGTAGACAGATGCTCAGTGATTTAATTACTTTGTTTGTAGACAGATGTTCAGTGATTTAATGACTTTGTTTGTAGATAGATGTTCAGTGATTTAATGACTTGGTTTGTAGATAGATGCTCAGCAATTTAATGACTTGGTTTGTAGACAGATGCTTAGTGATTTAATGACTTTGTTTGTAGACAGATGTTCAGGGTTTTTTTATGACTTGTTTTGTAGACAGATGTTCATTTATTTAATGACTTGGTTTGTAGACAGATGTTCAGTGATTTAATGTTTTGGTTTGTAGATAGATGTTCAGTGATTTAATGTTTTGGTTTGTAGACAGATGCTTAGTGATTTAATGATTTTGTTTGTAGACAGATGCTTAGTGATTTAATGATTTTGTTTGTAGACAGATGCTCAGCAATTTAATGACTTGGTTTGTAGACATATGTTCAGTAATTTAATGTTTTGGTTTGTAGACGGATGTTCAGTTATTTTATGACTTGGTTTGTAGACATATGTTCAGTGATTTAATAACTTGGCTTGTAGACAGATGTTCATTTATTTAATGACTTGTTTTGTAGACCGATGTTCAGTGATTTAATGTTTTGGTTTGTAGATAGATGTTAACTTATGTAATGACTTGTTTTGTAGACATTTAATGTTTTGGTTTGTAGATAGATGCTCAGAAATTTAATGACTTGGTTTGTATACAGATGTTAACTTATGTAATGACTTGTTTTGTAGACAGGTGTTCAGTAATTTAATGACTTTATTTGTAGACAGATGTTCGGGGTTTTTTTATGACTTGGTTTGTAGACAGATGTTCAGGGTTTTTTATGACTTGTTTTGTAGACAGGTGTTCAGTAATTTAATGTTTTGGTTTGTAGACAGATGTTTAGTGATTTAATGACTTTCAGTGATGTAATGACTTGGTTTGTACACAGATGCTCAGTGATTTAATGACTTGAGATGTTCAGTGATTTAATGACTTGAGATGTTCAGTGATTTAATAACTTGGCTTGTAGACAGATGTTCAGGGTTTCTTTATGACTTGTTTTGTAGACAGGTGTTCAGTAATTTAATGTTTTGGTTTGTAGCCAGATGTTCAGTTATTTAATGACTTGGTTTGTAGACATATGTTCAGTGATTTAATGACTTTCAGTGATGTAATGACTTGGTTTGTAGGCATATGTTCAGTGATTTAATAACTTGGCTTGTAGACAGATGTTCAGGTTTTTTTATGACTTGGTTTGTAGACATATGTTCAGTGATTTAATTACTTTGTTTGTAGACAGATGTTAACTTATGTAATGACTTGGTTTGTAGACCGATGTTCAGTGCTTTAATGTTTTGGTTTGTAGAGAGATGTTCAGTTATTTTATGACTTGGTTTGTAGATAGATGTTAACTTATGTAATGACTTGTTTTGTAGACATTTAATGTTTTGGTTTGTATACAGATGTTAACTTATGTAATGACTTGGTTTGTATACAGATGCTCAGTGATTTAATAACTTGGCTTGTAGACAGATGTTCAGGGTTTTTTATGACTTGTTTTGAAGACAGATGTTCATTTATTTAATGACTTGTTTTGTAGACAGGTGTTCAGTAATTTAATGTTTTGGTTTGTATACAGATGTTAACTTATGTAATGACTTGTTTTGTAGACCGATGTTCAGTGATTTAATGACTTGGTTTGTAGACATATGTTCAGTGATTTAATAACTTGGCTTGTAGACAGATGTTCAGGGTTTCTTTATGACTTGTTTTGTAGACCGATGTTCAGTGCTTTAATGTTTTGGTTTGTATACAGATGCTCAGTGATTTAATAACTTGGCTTGTAGACAGATGTTCAGGGTTTTTTATGACTTGTTTTGGAGACAGATGTTCAGTGATTGAATGACTTTGTTTGTAGATAGATGTTAACTTATGTAATGACTTGGTTTGTAGATAGATGTTAACTTATGTAATGACTTGGTTTGTAGACAGATGCTTAGTGATTTAATGATTTTGTTTGTAGACAGATGTTCAGGGTTTCTTTATGACTTGTTTTGTAGACAGATGTTCGGGGTTTTTTTATGACTTGTTTTGAAGACAGATGTTCATTTATTTAATGGCTTGTTTTGTAGACTGATGTTCAGTGATTTAATCAGATGTTCAGTAATTTAATGACTTTGTTTGTAGACAGATGTTCAGGTTTTTTTATGACTTGTTTTGTAGACAGATGTTCAGTAATTTAATAACTTGGTTTGTAGACAGATGTTCAGTGATGTAATGACTTGGTTTGTAGATAGATGCTCAGCAATTTAATGTTTTGGTTTGTAGACAGATGCTCAGTGATTTAATGACTTTGTAGACAGATGCTCAGTGATTTAATAACTTGGTTTGTTGACGGATGCTCAGTGATTTAATGACTTGGTTTGTAGACAGATGCTTAGTGATTGAATGACTTTGTTTGTACACAGATGTTCAGTGATTTAATGATTTTGTTTGTAGACAGATGCTCAGTGATTTAATGACTTTGTAGACAGATGCTCAGTGATTTAATAACTTGGTTTGTTGACAGATGCTCAGTGATTTAATGACTTGGTTTGTAGATAGATGCTCAGCAATTTAATGTTTTGGTTTGTAGACAGATGCTCAGTGATTTAATGACTGTTTGTAGACAGATGTTCAGTGATTTAATAACTTGCTTTGTAGACAGGTGTTCAGTTATTTTATGACTTGTTTTGTAGACAGATATTCAGTAATTTTATGACTTGTTTTGTAGACAGATGTTCAGCAATTTAATGACTTGGTTTGTAGACAGATGCTCAGTGATTGAATGACTTTGTTTGTAGAAGATGCTCAGTGATTTAATGACTTGGTTTGTAGACAGATGCTCAGTGATTGAATGACTTTGTTTGTAGAAGATGCTCAGTGATTTAATGACTTGGTTTGTAGACAGATGCTTAGTGATTTAATGACTTTGTTTGTAGACAGATGCTCAGTGATTTAATAACTTGGTTTGTTGACAGATGCTCAGTGATTTAATGACTTTGTTTGTAGATAGATGCTCAGCAATTTAATGTTTTGGTTTGTAGATAGATGTTCAGTGATTTAATGTTTTGGTTTGTAGACAGATGTTCAGTTATTTTATGTAGACAGATGTTCAGCAATTTAATGACTTGGTTTGTAGATAGATGTTAACTTATGTAATGACTTTGTTTGTAGACAGATGTTCAGTGATTGAATGACTTTGTTTGTAGACAGATGTTCAGTGATTGAATGACTTTGTTTGTAGACAACAGATGTTCAGCAATTTAATGACTTGGTTTGTAGACAGATGCTCAGTGATTGAATGACTTTGTTTGTAGACAGATGTTCAGTAATTTTATGACTTGTTTTGTAGAAAGATGTTCAGCAATTTAATGACTTGGTTTGTAGATAGATGTTAACTTATGTAATGACTTTGTTTGTAGACAGATGTTCAGTAATTTAATAACTTGGTTTGTAGACAGATGTTCAGTTATTTTATGACTTGTTTTGTAGACAGATATTCAAGATGCTCAGTGATTTAATGACTTTGTTTGTAGATAGATGCTCAGCAATTTAATGTTTTGGTTTGTCGACAGATGCTCAGTGATTTAATGACTGTTTGTAGACAGATGTTCAGGGATTTAATAACTTGCTTTGTAGACAGGTGTTCAGTTATTTTATGACTTGTTTTGTAGACAGATGTTCAGTAATTTAATAACTTGGTTTGTAGACAGATGTTCAGTTATTTTATGACTTGTTTTGTAGACATGTTCAGCAGTTATTTTATGACTTGTTTTGTAGACAGATGTTCAGTAATTTAATACTTGGTTTGTAGACAGATGTTCAGTGATGTAATGACTTGGTTTGTAGATAGATGCTCAGAAATTTAATGACTTGGTTTGTAGACATATGTTCAGTGATTTAATAACTTGGTTTGTAGACAGATGTTCAGTTATTTTATGACTTGTTTTGTAGACCGATGTTCAGTAATTTAATGACTTTGTTTGTAGACAGATGTTCAGTGATTTAATTACTTTGTTTGTAGACAGATGTTCAGTGATTTAATTACTTTGTTTGTAGATAGATGTTCAGTTATTTAATGACTTTGTTTGTAGACAGATGTTCAGTAATTTAATGACTTTGTTTGTACACAGATGTTCAGTGATTTAATGACTTGGTTTGTTGACAGATGCTCAGCAATTTAATGTTTTGGTTTGTAGATAGATGTTCAGTGATTTAATAACTTGGTTTGTAGACAGATGTTCAGTTATTTTGTGACTTGTTTTGTAGATAGATGCTCAGTGATTGAATGACTTTGTTTGTAGACAGATGTTCAGTTATTTAATGACTTGGTTTGTAGACAGATGTCAGTAATTTAATGACTTTGTTTGTTGGTAGATGTTCAGGTTTTTTTTTATGACTTGTTTTGTAGACAGATGTTCAGTGATTTAATGACTTGGTTTGTAGACAGATGTTCAGTGATTTAATGACTTGGTTTTTAGATAGATGTTCAGTTATTTTATGACTTGGTTTGTAGACAGATGTTCAGTTATTTTATGACTTGTTTTGTAGATAGATGTTCAGTGATTTAATAACTTGGTTTGTAGACAGATGTTCAGTTATTTTATGACTTGTTTTCTAGACATGTTCAGTGATGTAATGACTTGGTTTGTAGATAGATGCTCAGCAATTTAATGACTTGGTTTGTAGACAGATGTTAACTTACGTAATGACTTGGTTTGAAGACAGATGTTCAGTGATTTAATGACTTGGTTTGTAGACAGATGCTCAGTGATTGAATGACTTTGTTTGTAGACAGATGTTCAATTATTTAATGACTTTGTTTGTAGACAGATGCTCAGTAATTGATTGACTTTGTAGACAGATGTTCAGTGATTGAATGACTTTGTTTGTAGACAGATGTTCAGTGATTTAATAAAGATGTTCAGTAATTTAATAACTTGGTTTGTAGACAGATGCTCAGTAATTGATTGACTTTGTAGACAGATGCTCAGTGATCTAATGACTTGGTTTGTAGACAGATGCTCAGTAACTGATTGACTTTGTAGACAGATGCTCAGTAATTGATTGACTTTGTAGACAGATGCTCAGTTATTGATTGACTTTGTAGACAGATGCTCAGTTATTGATTGACTTTGTAGACAGATGTTCAGTTATTTTATGACTTGTTTTGTAGACAGATGTTCAGTGATGTAATGACTTGGTTTGTAGACATATGTTCAGTGATTTAATAAAGATGTTCAGTAATTTAATAACTTGGTTTGTAGACTTGTTCAGTTATTTTATGACTTGTTTTGTAGACAGATGTTCAGTGATGTAATGACTTGGTTTGTAGATATATGCTCAATTTTGCAATCGAAGTATATAAAATTACAAACAAACAAACACCCACATACCTGCATGACCTCATCAGTACCACACAAAAGCCATGCTCCTTTAGATACCACAACACAGCAGACATTCCACAAGTAAGAACAACCAAATTTGGCAAACATTCTTTTCGATCTGAAGCACCAAAAATATGGAATTCTCTGCCAGACCACTTTCGAACAGCAACAACACTTTCGCAATTCAAAACACTTATAAACAGCTGGTACGGACCACAATGTAAATGTGTCACATGCAGACAACCTACATAATATAACACACAACCACATAGCATCACTTATTACTCTCATACAAGTACACAAGGTTTTTAAATATACTTTTACACCCCATGTTTTAGACTGATATCTGCTATTTTAAACAGCTACTTGCGTACATGTGCTTTTAATAAATGATAGTGCTAACCTAGTTGAAAATGAAATGTGATGTAAGAGTGAAGTATTGACTTTGTAACTGTTTTATTATGCAATGTGTATGTCCCGTATGTTAGTCGGTTTTAATAGCTCCTTAGAGCTAATGTTGTATTGTTATACCATGTACCGACTCTAAATAAAACTTTTGACTTTGACAGTGATTTAATGACTTTGTAGATAGATGTTCAGTGATTTAATGACTTGGTTTGTAGACAGATGTTCAGTGATGTAATGACTTGGTTTGTAGACAGATGTTCACTGATTGAATGACTTTGTTTGCAGACAGATGCTCAGTGATTGAATGACTTTGTTTGTAGACAGATGCTCAGCGATTTAATGACTTTGTTTGCAGACAGATGTTCACTGATTGAATGACTTTGTTTGTAGACAGATGCTCAGTGATTTAATGACTTTGTTTGTAGACAGATGTTCAGTGATTGAATGACTTTGTTTGTAGACAGATGTTCAGTTATTTAATGACTTGGTTTGTAGATATAAGCTTTGTGATTTAATGACTTTGTTTGTAGACAGATGCTCAGTGATTGAATGACTTTGTAGACAGATGTTCAGTGATTGAATGACTTTGTTTGTAGACAGATGTTCAGTTATTTAATGACTTTGTTTGTAGACAGATGTTCAGTGATTGAATGACTTTGTTTGTAGACAGATGCTCAGTGATTTAATGACTTTGTTTGTAGACAGATGTTCAGTTATTTAATGACTTGGTTTGTAGATATAAGCTTTGTGATTTAATGACTTGGTTTGTAGATATAAGCTCAGTGATTTAATGACTTTGTTTGTAGACAGATGCTCAGTGATTTAATGACTTTGTTTGTAGACAGATGTTCAGTGATTGAATGACTTTGTTTGTAGACAGATGCTCAGTGATTTAATGACTTTGTTTGTAGACAGATGTTCAGTTATTTAATGACTTGGTTTGTAGATATAAGCTTTGTGATTTAATGACTTGGTTTGTAGATATAAGCTTTGTGATTTAATGACTTGGTTTGTAGACAGATGCTCAGTGATTCAATGACTTTATTAGCTGACAGAAGTTTAGTATTTTTATGACTAATTTTTGGGCTTGTTAATTAAATATGGAATACTGAAGTTTGTTCAATGTTTAATATTTACAGATGGTGGTGGTCGAAAGCTAGTCTACAAGGGAAGTGTAGATTCAGGATTTCAGGAACCCATTGGTATGTGGATATTTCTATCATGAACAAGTTTTTTTTAAAAGAATATGATTTTCAGCAATGCATTATTTCATTGTAGAACTCTTTAAAATACGATTAGTCTAATATCATTGAAGGCAGTGAATTTAAAATTAATCCAGACTGGGTTTTGTCCTATTTTAGCTCAGTGAGTATTTTGCTGTAGTATGGCAACTGTCATCCATCTGCCTATGCTGCATCAACTTTTTGTTTTTAGATCGCCTGGGCCAGAGGGCAAAGTGAGCTTATATGGTGGTGCTTCGTCCATCATCCCTCCGTCCTTGTGTCATGAATTTGTTTTCTTTACTCAAATTCTTCCCAATAGCCATTGGGCCTAGAGTAATGGTATTTGGCTAACAGCAAGCTGAGACCAAGTTTGTTCAAATGAATGACCTTGGCCTATATTCAAGGTCACAGGTGTCAAATATTTTTAAAACCTATAAATGACTTCTTCTGAATAACCAAAAGGCCAGGAATGATGATATTTGGCAAATGACATACTTTGATGAAGGGCTACCAAGTTTGTTCAAATGAATGACATTGACTTACATTGCACGTAGCTTTATTTTAGTCCACTTGTAAGGTTGCAAGTGCGAGATTAATACCAGGTGAGCGATGCAGGCCCATTGGTCCTCTTGTTTGATTTCATTCCAAATAAAGGTATAGGGACACCATCGTGAAGCCTGCCAAAAGAAACACATTCATGCCTCCAATCCTTCAATGCCATAGGCACTTTGATTTCATATAGATCATTACTATAAAAAACACTGATTTCAAATCACAGTTGAGTATTCAACTTGGTATTGAGTTACTCATTGAAGTGTTGGCTTAGGAAAGGTCGAGGATTCAGCCCGTAGGTACGTAAGTTACACTCTTTGTCATTCAACTTCATTTCTCAATGGAATTTCATGAAACTTAACTTTATACAAGTGTTCTGTATGGCAATTCCTTGAACAAGTTCTTGTTTTGTTAAATGCAACAGAATATTCTCATTATGTTTTTGCTCTCACCTCAAAAACACAAAAAGATATTTTCATGCAAGCAAAATACAAACTGCGCAATAAAAATCTATTATCCATTGAAAAATGCATTCGCTAGAATAGATCTTGATACATCATTGAAGTTTTTATTCTTTTCCTCATACATATGTGACACAATGTGTGAATGCGAGGGGATTTGTATCACTTGTGATGCCTTGTTAATTTCTCATATATCAAGAAAAAATGCAGTGCTGAAATGATTATATGAAATGTTACGTCAATGCAAGGCGAGTCGAGTTTACAAGTTTACAACATATGACCAAAAACAGCACTGTAGCATCTTCACATTGAACATGTGAACCAATGGATAAGGTGAACAGGGATGTAGTCCCATTCATTTGTCATTGCTTGGGCAAACTCAGCAAGTCATTACAGAAACAGCCACAAAACAAACTCAACAAGTCATTACAGAAATAACCATGATAACAAACTCAACAAGTCATTACAGAAATAGCCAGGGTAACAGAAATAGCCAGGGTAACAAACTCAACAAGTCATTGCAGAAATAGCCAGGGTACCAAACTCAACCAGTCATTGCAGAAATAACCAGGGAAACAAACTCAACAAGTCATACAGAAATAGCCAGGGGAACAAACTCAACAAGTCATTACAGAAATAACCATGATAACAACCTCAACAAGTCATTACAGAAATAACCATGATAACAACCTCAACAAGTCATTACAGAAATAACCATGATAACACACTCAACAAGTCATTACAGAAATAGCCAGGGAAACAGAAACAGCCAGGGTAACAAACTCAACTAGTCATTACAGAAATAGCCAGGTTAACAAACTCAACAAGTCATACAGAAATCACCAGGGTAACAAACTCAACAAGTCATTACAGAAATGGCCAGGGTAACAAACTCAACAAGTCATTACAGAAATGGCCAGGGTAACAAACTCAACAAGTCATTACATAAATAGCCAGGGTAACAAACTCAACAAGTCATTGCAGAAATAGCCAGGGTAACAAACTCAACCAGTCATTGCAGAAATAACCAGGGAAACAAACTCAACAAGTCATACAGAAATAGCCAGGGTAACAAACTCAACAAGTCATTACAGAAATAGCCAGGGAAACAAACTCAACGGGTCATTACAGAAATAGCCAGGGTAACAAACTCAACAAGTCATTACAGAAATGGCCAGGGTAACAAACTCAACAAGGCATTACAGAAATAACCAGGGTAACAAACTCAACAAGTCATTACAGAAATGGCCAGGGTAACAAACTCAACAAGTCATTACATAAATAGCCAGGGTAACAAACTCAACAAGTCATTACAGAAATAACCAGGGTAACAAACTCAACAAGTCATTACAGAAATAGCCAGGGTAACAAACTCAACAAGTCATTACAGAAATAGCCAGGGTAACAAACTCAACAAGTCATTACAGAAATAGCCAGGGTAACAAACTCAACAAGTCATTACAGAAATAGCCAGGGTAACAAACTCAACAAGTCATTACAGAAATAGCCAGGGTAACAAACTCAACAAGTCATTACAGAAATAGCCAGGGTAACAAACTCAACAAGTCATTACAGAAATAGCCAGGGTAACAAACTCAACAAGTCATTACAGAAATAGCCAGGGTAACAAACTCAACAAGTCATTACAGAAATAGCCAGGGTAACAAACTCAACAAGTCATTACAGAAATAGCCAGGGTAACAAACTCAACAAGTCATTACAGAAATAGCCAGGGTAACAAACTCAACAAGTCATTACAGAAATAGCCAGGGTAACAAACTCAACAAGTCATTACAGAAATAGCCAGGGTAACAAACTCAACAAGTCATTACAGAAATAGCCAGGGTAACAAACTCAACAAGTCATTACAGAAATAGCCAGGGTAACAAACTCAACAAGTCATTACAGAAATAGCCAGGGTAACAAACTCAACAAGTCATTACAGAAATAGCCAGGGTAACAAACTCAACAAGTCATTACAGAAATAGCCAGGGTAACAAACTCAACAAGTCATTACAGAAATAGCCAGGGTAACAAACTCAACAAGTCATTACAGAAATAGCCAGGGTAACAAACTCAACAAGTCATTACAGAAATAGCCAGGGTAACAAACTCAACAAGTCATTACAGAAATAGCCAGGGTAACAAACTCAACAAGTCATTACAGAAATAGCCAGGGTAACAAACTCAACAAGTCATTACAGAAATAGCCAGGGTAACAAACTCAACAAGTCATTACAGAAATAGCCAGGGTAACAAACTCAACAAGTCATTACAGAAATAGCCAGGGTAACAAACTCAACAAGTCATTACAGAAATAGCCAGGGTAACAAACTCAACAAGTCATTACAGAAATAGCCAGGGTAACAAACTCAACAAGTCATTACAGAAATAGCCAGGGTAACAAACTCAACAAGTCATTACAGAAATAGCCAGGGTAACAAACTCAACAAGTCATTACAGAAATAGCCAGGGTAACAAACTCAACAAGTCATTACAGAAATAGCCAGGGTAACAAACTCAACAAGTCATTACAGAAATAGCCAGGGTAACAAACTCAACAAGTCATTACAGAAATAGCCAGGGTAACAAACTCAACAAGTCATTACAGAAATAGCCAGGGTAACAAACTCAACAAGTCATTACAGAAATAGCCAGGGTAACAAACTCAACAAGTCATTACAGAAATAGCCAGGGTAACAAACTCAACAAGTCATTACAGAAATAGCCAGGGTAACAAACTCAACAAGTCATTACAGAAATAGCCAGGGTAACAAACTCAACAAGTCATTACAGAAATAGCCAGGGTAACAAACTCAACAAGTCATTACAGAAATAGCCAGGGTAACAAACTCAACAAGTCATTACAGAAATAGCCAGGGTAACAAACTCAACAAGTCATTACAGAAATAGCCAGGGTGACATACTCAACAAGTCATTACAGAAATAGCCAGGGTAACAAACTCAACAAGTCATTACAGAAATAGCCACAGAAACAAACTCAACAAGTCATTACAGAAAAAGCCAGGGTAACAAACCCAACAAGTCATTACAGAAGTAGCCAGGGTAACAAACTCAACAAGTCATTACAGAAATAGCCACAGAAACAAACTCAACAAGTCATTACAGAAAAAGCCAGGGTAACAAACTCAACAAGTCATTACAGAAATAACCAGGGTAACAAACTCAACAAGTCATT
>NW_018408766.1:48894-58559 GCF_002113885.1 Mizuhopecten yessoensis | reverse complement strand
CCAGGGTAACAAACTCAACAAGTCATTACAGAAATAGCCAGGGTAACAAACTCAACAAGTCATTACAGAAATAGCCATGGAAACAAACTCAACAAGTCATTACAGAAATAGCCAGGGTAACAAACTCAACAAGTCATTGCAGAAATAACCAGGGTAACAAACTCAACAAGTCATTACAGAAATAACCAGGGTAACAAACTCAACAAGTCATTACAGAAATAACCATGGAAACAAACTCAACAAGTCATTACAGAAATAGCCAGGGAAACAAACTCAACAAGTCAGGTTGGGAGAAGAGAATGAAGGGAGGAAGGAAAGAGTTTTAGGTTGGGAGTAGGAGAATGAAAGGAGGAAGGAAAGAGTTTTAGGGTGGGAGGAGGAGAATGAAAGGAGGAAGGAAAGAGTTTTAGTTGGTAGTAGGAGAATGAAGGGAGGAAGGAAAGAGAGTTAGTTGGGAGAAGGAGAATGAAGGGAGGAAGGAAAGAGTTTTAGTTGGGAGTAGGAGAATGAAGGAAGGTAGAAGAGTTAGTTGGGAGTAGGAGAATGAAGGGAGGAAGGTAAGAGTGTCAGGTTGCGAGTAGGAGAATGAAAGGAGGAAGGAAAGAGTGTTAGTTGGGAGTAGGAGAATGAAGGGAGGAAGGTAGGAGTGTTAGTTTGGAGTAGGAGAATGAAAGGAGGAAGGTAGGAGTGTTAGGTTGAGAGTAGGAGAATGAAGGGAGGAGGGTAGGAGTGTTAGTTTGGAGTAGGAGAATGAAAGGAGGAAGGAAAGATTGTTAGTTTGGAGTAGGAGAATGAAAGGAGGAAGGTAGGAGTGTTAGGTTGAGAGTAGGAGAATGAAAGGAGGAAGGAAAGAGTGTTAGTTGAGAGTAGGAGAATGAAAGGAGGAAGGTAGGAGTGTTAGGTTGAGAGTAGGAGAATGAAGGGAGGAAGGTAGAAGTGTTAGTTTGGAGTAGGAGAATGAAAGGAGGAAGGAAAGAGTGTTAGTTTGGAGTAGGAGAATGAAGGGAGGAAGGTAGGCGTGTTAGTTGGGAGTAGGAGAATGAAAGGAGGAAGCAAACAGTGTTAGGTTGAGAGTAGGAGAATGAAAGGAGGACGGAAAGAGTGTTAGTTGGGAGTAGGAGAATGAAGGGAGGAAGGTAGGAGTGTTAGGTTGAGAGTAGGAGAATGAAAGGAGGAAGAAAATAGTGTTAGGTTGAGAGTAGGAGAATGAAAGGAGGAAGAAAATAGTGTTAGGTTGAGAGTAGAAGATTGAAGGGAGGAAGGTAAGAGTGTTAGTTGGGAGTAGGAGAATGTAGGGAGGAAGGTAGGAGTGTTAGTTTGGAGTAGGAGAATGAAAGGAGGAAGAAAATAGTGTTAGGTTGAGAGTAGGAGAATGAAAGGAGGAAGAAAATAGTGTTAGGTTGAGAGTAGGAGAATGAAAGGAGGAAGACAATAGTTTTAGGTTGAGAGTAGGAGAATGAAGGGAGAAAGGTAGGAGTGTTAGTTGGGAGTAGGAGAACGAAGGGATGAAGAAATGAGTTTTATGTTTTTGAAAGCTGAAAGTTTACTTTTGGTTTTGCTAGATATTGTCCACTTTATCATATCAGAGTCAACATTATGTAATGAACACTTGTGTAGAACAACACCAGCTGACATGTCATTAGCCTGGCGACCATGTCAGCCTGGCCACCATGTCAGCCTGGCGACCATGACTGGGGCACAGTATTAACTACCATAAGTAGACACGTGTTACATATAGACAAGCGTTTGTTAGAAGAAGGTTGTAGTTATATCTAACAGGTAAATATAGACAAGTTGTAAGATAGGTGGTAGTTCTAAGCAGGTGGTAGACACAGACAAGTGCTTGCTATAAGGACTCGCACAACTAAATCATTTACTATATGTTATTACCAAACATTTTAGCTAATAACTTTAATATTTGAAGTTCAAAACCAGTGACCACTGTCTAGATTCATAAATACATACCTTGCACAGGCCACAAAATGACTTGTTAGTAGGTTTAATGGCATATTGGAGTGTCTCTGTGTCAAGAAGTTGACAACCGGAAGTTTAGAAGCAAAACCGGTGACCCAAGACAAAACCGGTGACCCAAGACAAAACCGGTGACCCAAGACAGAAACGCTCCCAGATATTTTGCCCCTGTGCAAATCTGCACACAGACATGGAAATATATCAAAAGTGTATAATTTTCAGAAGTTAAACATCTGTCATCAGTTCCTTATCAAACTCCATCAGTGGCCCAGTAATTAGCCGTAACTTATTTTAAATAGGAACTACAAACGTATAAAAACACTTTCTGATTGGCTGATTTAGTTATGCAAGTCCTATAAGCAGGTGGTAGATATATATACAGGTCCTTTGCTTGGAGGTACTGTAGCTGTAATCATGATTGACTTCTTTCTGGAAAAGTTCAAATTTAACACAGGTTGTCTCACTTGAAACTGTATTTTTAGCTCACCTGCCTGAAGGGCCTTTTTCTTTTCCTTTAAAACGCTACTAGTTCTGAAAGGCCGAGGAGATTTTAACTAAATCTGCTCTGGAGCATCCTTGGGCCAATGGGACTCAATTTTGTATAAACGGTGGGTGTGGCCCCCCTGGGGGCAGGGGAGTGGGACCCAATAGGGGAAATAGAAGGAAAACCTTTAAAATCCTTCTTCTTCCATAGGGATTAAGGGATTTCATCCTTTTTTAGTCTGGATCATCTTTGGTCCAAGGGGACTTAATTTTGTATAAAGAGTCAGTGTGGCCCCCTGGCGGCAGAGTGGTTGGGCTAAATTGGGGAAATAGAGGTAAACCTTTGAAATTATTCTTCTATCATAGGGATAAAGGGATTTCATCCTAATTTGGACTGCAACATCCTTAGGCCAAATGCACTCAATTTTGTATAAACGCTAGGTGTGGCTCTCCTTGGGGCAGAGGAGAGGGGCCAAATAGGGGAAATAAAAGTAAAACCTTTAAATTTCTTCTTCCAGCATAGAAATAAAGGGATTTTGTCCTTATTTAGTCTGAAGCATCCTTAGGCCAAGGGGACTCAATTGTGTATAAACTGTGGGTGTGCCCCCTCGGGGGCAGAGGGGTGGGACCCAATAGGGGAAATAGAGGTAAACCTTTAAAATCCTTCTGCTACTATAGTGATTAAAGGATTTCATCCTTATTTAGTCTGGAGCATCTTGTGTCCAAGGGGACTCAAATTTGTATAAATGGCGGGTGTGGCCCCCTGGGGGCTGTGGGGTGGGGCCGAATACGGGAAATAGATGTAAACCTTTAAAATTCTTCTTCTACTTCCCAATTTGGGGCAAGGGGTCTCAATTTTGTGTAAACGATGGGCAGATGAGCGGGGCCCAATAGGGGAAATAGAAGTAAAACTTTTAAAATCTTTCTTCTACCATAGGGATTGAGGGATTTTATCCCAATTTGGCCTGGATCATCCTTAGGTAGAGGGCACTCAATTTTGAATAAATTGTGGATGTGGCCCCCTTTGGGGCAGAGGAGTGGGGCCCAATAGGGGAAATAGAGGTAAAACTTTAAAATCCTTCTCCTACAGTAGGGATAAAGGGATTTTATCCTTATTTAGTCTGAAGTATCCTTGGGTCAAGAGGACTCAATTATGTATAAATAGTGGGTGTGGCCCCCACCTGGGGGCAGAGGGGTGGGTCTGAATATCAGAAATAGAAGTAAACCTTTAAAATCCTTCTGCTACCGTAGGGATTAAGGGATTTCATCCAAATTTGGTCTAGATGATCCTTGGGCCAAGGGGATTCAGTTTTGTATAAACAGTGGGTGTGGCCCAATAGGGATTCAAGATGTTATCCCAATGTTTCTCCATCACTTGTGTAGTAGTGCCTGTTACTATTAGAGTATATCCATTCAAATAAGATGGCCACCAGCCCCCCCCCCCCATCTTGGATTTTGAAATCTGAAGGTTGTTCTCGCTATATCTCCAGATATACTTGAAGGATCTTTCTGAAATTTCATATGTACATACAGTACCTACCAAGGAGTGCTTAAACAAAATCTCGTCAGTAACCAAAAGGCCTAGGATGATAATAGTTGGCCAGTAACATGCTGGGAGGAAGGGCGACCAAGTTTGTTCAAATGAATGACCTTCATTCATTTTCAGGGTCACAGGGGTCAAATATGTTTCAAACCTTTAAAACAACTTCTTCTGAATAACCAAGAGGCCTAGGGTGATGATATTTGGCCAGTAACATGCTGGAATGAAGGGCTACCAAGTTTGTTCAAATGAATGACCTTCATCTATATTCAAGGTCACATGAGGTAAAATATGATGAAATCTTTTAATGACTTCTTCTGATTAACCAAGAGGCCTAGGGTGATGATATTTGGCCAGTGACATGCTGGGATAAGGGCTACCAAGTTTGTTCAAATGAATGACCTTGAATTATATTCAAGGTCACAGCGGTCAAATATGTTTAAAACTGTAAACGACTTCTTTATAGCCAAAAGGACCAGGGTGATGATATTTGGCCAGTAACATGCTGGGATAAAGGGTTACCAAGCTCATTCAAATGAATGACCTTCACCCATTTGCAATGTCACAGGGGTCAAATATGATGAAATCTTCAAACAACCTCTGAATAATCGAAAGGTCCAGGTGAATGATATTTGGCCAGAAGCATGCTGGTATGAAAGCCGAAAAAGTCTGTTCAACTTAATGTCCTTGTTTGATTTTCAAGGTCACATGCGTCACATATTTAAATCTTTTAATAGATTCTTTTGAATCAAACATTGGTATTTTGCCTGTAGCTGTATTTTAGTCCACTTTAAAGATTACAAGTGTAAGATATATAAAAGGTGAGCGATTCGGGCCCATAGGGCCTCTTGTATTATTTTGCTCTTAATTAAGTTTAAGTTTGAGAGTATTTTTTTATGAATTAAAATAAACTTTTTTTAACAAGATCAATATATTGGTGATTGCTCACAAGGTTAAAAAAAACCCATAAAGACAGACGGACAGCATAAGCTCACCTGGCCTGAAGCTAAATATTAAACAGAGAGATAAAAAGCAAGATAAACAATGAAAGATGTAAATATTGTTCAAAACAGCCAGACATAGACCTGAGAAATAGGATGATGAAAAAACTGGAAAGGGAGAGAAAAAGCAAGGGATTAAGTGAGAGAGGAAAAAACTGGAAATGGAAAGATATAGCAAGAGATGAAGTGAGAGAGGAGAGAAAACTGGAAAGGGAGAGATATAGCAAGAGTGAGAGAGGAAAAAAACTGGAAAGGGAGGGAAGAAAACTGGAAAGAGAGAGATATAGCAAGAGATATAGTGAGAGAGGAAAGAAAACAATAAAGGGAGAGATATAGCAAGAGATATATATAGAGAGAGGAAAGAAAACTGGAAAGGGAGAGATATAGGAAGAGATATAGTGAGAGAGGAAAGAAAACTGGAAAGGGAGAGATATAGCAAGAGATATATATAGAGAGAGGAAAGAAAACAATAAAGAGAGAGATATAGCAAGAGAGATATATATAGAGAGGAAAGAAAACTGGAAAGGGAGAGATATTGCAAGAGATGTAGTGAGAGAGGAAAGAAAACTATAAAGGGAGAGATATAGCAAGAGATATATATAGAGAGAGGAAAGAAAACTTTGAAGGGAAAGATATAGCAAGAGATATATATAGAGAGAGAAAAGAAAACTGGAAAGGGAGAGATATAGTAAGAGATGAAGTGAGAGAAGAAAGAAAACTGGATAGGGAGAGATAAAGCAAGAGATATATATAGAGAGAGGAAAGAAAACTGGAAAGGGAGAGATATAGTAAGAGATGTAGTGAGAGAGGAAAGAAAACTGGAAAGAGAAAGATATAGTGAAAGAGACAGGGATGGAGAGTGAGAAAAATAAATGAAAAATAAACAAAGATCAAAACAGATGAAAACAGGAAGAGAGAAAATTTGGAAATATTATTTTTGGATTTGAAAATATGAAAGTCTAACTATCTTATATTCTTGTGGCTATTCACTTCACCGTTTCATTGTAAATTTGTAAAATAAAGTTTTTGTCTCATGAATGTCATAAACATTTAAATGCTAACATTTCTAAATTCATTTATTAGCTCACCTGGTACGAAGGACCAAGGTGAACTTATGCCATACCGTGACGTCCGTGTTCAGTCGTCGTCCGTCCATCCGTCCGTCAACAATTTCTTTAAACGACTTCTTCTTCTTCTTAAACCACTGATTGGAATTCAACTAAATTTGACTGGAAGCATCCCTAGGTGGTGGGGATTCAAAATTATACTAATGGTGGGGCTGACCCCCCAGGGGGCTGAGGGGCGGGGCCAAAAGGGGTCAATTTGGCTATATTGCTTTAAGACACTTCTTCTCTAGAGCTAAGAAGTGGATATCAACCATATTTAACTGGAAGCATCCCTAGGTGGTGGGGATTCAAAATTGTACAAATGGTGGGGCTGAGGGGCAGGGCCAAAAGGGGTCAATTTGGCTATATTGCTTTAAGCGACTTCTTCTTTGGAGCTAAGAAGTGGATATCAACCATATTTGACTGGAAGCATTCCTAGGTGGGGGGGACTCAAAATTGTACAAATGGTGGGGCTAACCCCCCTAGGGGGCTGAGGGGCGGGGCCAAAAGGGGTCAATTTGGCTATATTGCTTTAAGCGACTCCTTCTTTGGAGCTAAGAAGTGGATATCAACCATATTTGACTGGAAGCATCCCTAGGTGGTGGGGATTCAAAATTGTACAAATGATGGGGCTGACCCCCCAGGGGGGTGAGGGGCTGGGCAAAAAGGGAACAACTTAGCTATATTGCTACAAACAACTTTTTCTGTAGAACTGTGCACTGGATATTGATCATATTTGGTCGGGAGCATTCATGGGAGGCAGGCATTCAAAATTGTACAAATGGTGGGGCTGACCCCTTGGGCTAAGGGGTGGGGCCAAAAAAAGTGTATTACTTGGAAATGGTTGAGATCCCCACCATATAACCATGGTATACAATTGCTGAGTATAAAGAGAAGAGAAGAATGCACATTTGCTTCCAGGATGGCCCTAGGGTCTGGCCCCACCCTTGGAGACATTGTCCCTGGGTCAGAACTTCAAAACTGTTTAGTCAAAGCTTGGAAACATTTGAGAGCCCCACCATATAACCGTATATACAATTGCTGAGTATAAAGAGATGAATGCAGTCATGATATCAGAATAGACACTGGGGTCTGACTGAACCCCTAGATACCTAGTTTCTTAGTCACAGCTTGGAAACATTTGAGAGCCCCACCATATAACCGTATATACAATTGCTGAGTATAAAGAGATGAATGCACATATGCTTCCAGGATGGCATTGGGGACTGCTCTATTCTTGGAGACTTAACCCCTGGGTCATAACTTCGAAATGATTAAGATACCCACCCCAAAACTTTATATACAACTGTTGGGCATAAAGAGACGAATGCAGTCATGATATTAGAATTGACCCCAGGGTCTGCCCCACCCTTGCAGACTTAACCCCTGGGTCATAACTTTGAAACGGTTGAGATCCCCACCCCAAAACTATATATACAAATGCTGGGCAAAAAGAGACAAATGCAGTCACGATATTAGAATTGATCCTGGGGTCTGGCCACAACCCTAGGGACCTAGTTTCTGAGTCAAAGCTTGGAAACAGTTAAGATCCCCACCCCATAACCATACATAAAATTGCATGAAAAATCTAATACAGATATGCTACAAGGATTGGCCTTGGGATCTGGCATATTCCCTTGATCTCATTTGGAGAATATTTTGCCATGATTGCTGAGGTATCCAGGTGAGCGATACAGACCCTCTGGGCCTCTTGTTGAGAATTACAACACAGAAATGACATGGTTATTTACCGTTAGTTTGCATTGAAATATCAGGAACAGGATGTACAATTCTGATATTATAACTTTGCTTAAAAACTTTACACAATATATTATGTACCCATGTTGAGCCCCAGAAACATTGGGTTGGAATTGGAAAAGATAAAATCCTGATGTGTGTATAAGACAATTGGAAAAGATAAAATCCTGATGGGTGTATAAGACAATTGGAAAAGATAAAATCCTGATGTGTGTAGTAGACAATTGGAAAAGATAAAATCCTGATGTGTGTAGTAGACAATCGGAAAAGATAAAATCCTAATGTGTGTAGTAGACAATCGGAAAAGATAAAATCCTAATGTGTGTAGTAGACAATCGGAAAAGATAAAATCCTGATGTGTGGAGTAGACAATCGGAAAGATAAAATCCTGATGTGCGTAGTAGACAATTAGAAAAGATAAAATCCTGATGTGTGTAGTAGACAATCGGAAAGATAAAATCCGGATGTGTGTAGTAGACAATGAGAAAAGATAAATCCTGATGTGTGTAGTAGACAATTAGAAAAGATATAATCCTGATGTGTGTAGTAGACAATTAGAAAATATAAAATCCTGATGTGTGTAGTAGACAATCGGAAAGGTAAAATCCTGATGTGTGTAGTAGACAATCGGAAAGGTAAAATCCTGATGTGTGTAGTAGACAATCGGAAAGGTAAAATCCTGATGTGTGTAGTAGACAATCGGAAAGATAAAATCCGGATGTGTGTAGTAGACAATTAGAAAAGATAAATCCTGATGTGTGTAGTAGACAATTAGAAAAGATATAATCCTGATGTGTGTAGTAGACAATCGGAAAAGATATAATCCTGATGTGTGTAGTAGACAATTAGAAAAGATATAATCCTGATGTGTGTAGTAGACAATTAGAAAAGATATAATCCTGATGTGTGTAGTAGACAATTAGAAAATATAAAATCCTGATGTGTGTAGTAGACAATCGGAAAGGTAAAATCCTGATGTGTGTAGTAGACAATCGGAAAGGTAAAATCCTGATGTGTGTAGTAGACAATCGGAAAGATAAAATCCTGATGTGTGTAGTAGACAATTAGAAAAGATATAATCCTGATGTGTGTAGTAGACAATTAGAAAAGATATAATCCTGATGTGTGTAGTAGACAATTAGAAAAGATATAATCCTGATGTGTGTAGTAGACAATCGGAAAAGATAAAATCCTAATGTGTGTAGTAGACAATCGGAAAAGATAAAATCCTGGTGTGTGGAGTAGACAATCGGAAAGATAAAATCCTGATGTGTGTAGTAGACAATCGGAAAGATAAAATCCGGATGTGTGTAGTAGACAATTAGAAAAGATAAATCCTGATGTGTGTAGTAGACAATTAGAAAAGATAAAACCCTGATGTGTGTAGTAGACAATCGGAAAAGATATAATCCTGATGTGTGTAGTAGACAATTAGAAAAGATATAATCCTGATGTGTGTAGTAGACAATTAGAAAATATAAAATCCTGATGTGTGTAGTAGACAATCGGAAAGGTAAAATCCTGATGTGTGTAGTAGACAATCGGAAAGGTAAAATCCTGATGTGTGTAGTAGACAATCGGAAAGGTAAAATCCTGATGTGTGTAGTAGACAATCGGAAAGGTAAAATCCTGATGTGTGTAGTAGACAATCGGAAAGGTAAAATCCTGATGTGTGTAGTAGACAATCGGAAAAGATATAATCCTGATGTGTGTAGTAGACAATTAGAAAATATAAAATCCTGATGTGTGTAGTAGACAATCGGAAAGATAAAATCCGGATGTGTGTAGTAGACAATTAGAAAAGAT
>NW_018408766.1:48346-48641 GCF_002113885.1 Mizuhopecten yessoensis | reverse complement strand
AAGATAAAATCCTGATGTGTGTAGTAGACAATTAGAAAAGATAAATCCTGATGTGTGTAGTAGATTATTAGAAAAGATAAAATCCTGATGTGTGTAGTAGACAATTAGAAAAGATAAAACCCTGATGTGTGTAGTAGACAATCGGAAAAGATATAATCCTGATGTGTGTAGTAGACAATCGGAAAAGATAAAATCCTAATGTGTGTAGTAGACAATTAGAAAAGATAAAATCCTGATGTGTGTAGTAGACAATCGGAAAGATAAAATCCTGATGTGTGTAGTAGACAATCGGAAA
>NW_018408766.1:48210-48318 GCF_002113885.1 Mizuhopecten yessoensis | reverse complement strand
GAAAAGATAAAATCCTGATGTGTGTAGTAGACAATTAGAAAAGATAAAATCCTGATGTGTGTAGTAGACAATCGGAAAGATAAAATCCTGATGTGTGTATAGTAGACG
>NW_018408766.1:14435-41072 GCF_002113885.1 Mizuhopecten yessoensis | reverse complement strand
GGTCAGATTGTACACTAGGGTTAGATTGTACACTAGGTTTAGATTTTACACTTAGGATAGATTTGACACAAGGGGTTAGGTTGTACACTAGGGTTAGATTGGACACAAGGGTTATATAGGGTTATATTGTACACAAGGGTTATATTGTACACTAGGGTTAGATTGTACACAAGGTTTATATTGTACACAAGGGTCAGATTGTACACTAGGGTTAGATTGTTAACTAGGGTTAGATTGTACACTAGGGTTAGATTGGCCACTAGGGTTAGATTGTACGCAAAGATTAGCTCGTACACTAAGATCAGATTTACACAAGGGTTAGATTGTGGGAAGAATGTGCACAAGGGTTAGATTGTACACTAGGGTTATATTGTATACTAGGGTTAGATTGTACACTAGGGTTATATTGTACACTAGGTTTATATTGTACACAAGGGTTAGATTGTACACTAGGGTTAGATTGTACACTAGGGTTAGATTGTACGCAAAGATTAGCTTGTACACTAAGATCAGATTTACACAAGGGTTAGATTGTGGGAAGAATGTACACAAGGGTTAGATTGTACACTAGGGTTATATTGTACACTAGGGTTAGATTGAACACGAGGGTGAGATTGTACACTAGGGTTATATTGTACACTAGGGTTATATTGTACACTAGGGTTAGATTGTACACNGATTGTACACTAGGGTTATATTGTACACAAGGGTTAGATTGTACACTAGGGTTAGATTGTACACTAGGGTTATATTGTACACTAGGGTTAGATTGTACACAAGGGTTAGATTGTACACTAGGGTTAGATTGTACACAAGGGTTAGATTGTATACAAGGGTTAGATTGTTAACAAGGGTTAGATTGACACAGTCTTTTAATTAGCAGCTGCTCAAGTAAGAGTGAAAAGAATTGATTTGATGCAATCTACTTATTTCAGGATTGGCTTTTAAGGTCCCCTGAACTTTGCTCAAGTGACCTATTCTCATCGCTCTCAGTCTGTTGTCGTGCGTCATCCGTTGTGCCTAAACTTTTTACATTTTCGACTTTATTCTCAAGAACCAGTGGATGGAATTATTCCAAACTTAGTCAGAATCATCCTTGGTAGATGAGGCTACAAAATTGGGATTCCCACCTCAACCCCTGGGGCCAGGGCAGGGCCCCAAAGGGAAAATTAACCAATATTTCAAAAATCTTCTTCTCCAGACTCAGAGGTACTACAGTCATTTTGTCTGCAAGGATGGAAAGATCATCAGAGGCTTAATTTAAATTGTAAATTTCAGTACTCCCAGGCCATCCATTCTGTATGTGGGAGGGGGTAAAGTTTACTATAGTTTATATAGGGAAATAACACCTTTAGGTATATTTTATCCATTTCTTTGGTGGATGAGAGTATTACATTGTAAAATTGGGATTCCTGCCCCAATCCCAGGGGCTAGGGCTGGGCCCCAAAGGGAAAATTTACCAATATTTAAAAATTCTTATCCATTGATGACATGACAAGTATTGTATTTCACTTAGTTTACATGTTGATTTCTACATCACTTTCCAACAATGAAATTGAGCTACCAGTACCTACATGTATAATATAACTCAGGTGACCGCTAAGGCCCTTGGGCCTCTTGCTAAATAAATGTTAATCATTAATCAAGTTAAATGTTCTAATCATGAAATATGTCATAGAAAATAACATCATGAAAAACCCCCCATGATATGTGCATTTGCTCAGATCTGAACCTGATGCCATTGTTTACTTTGTGAAGGGCTAGTGAGCTTATGCCATGGCACGGCGTCCGGCGTCCATCAACTTTTCCTACAAATCGATACTTTTCATAAATGACACCGCAAATTTTGACCAAATTTGGTGAAAAGCATCCTTAGGGGAAGGGGAATAATTTTTGTATAAATGGCGGGTCTGGCCCCCCTGGGGGCTGAGGGGCAGGGCCCAATAAGGAAAATATAGCAAATTCTTTAAAATTCTTCTTCTTCTGTAGGAATGAAAGGATTTGTTCCATATTTGGTCTGAAGCATCCTTGGGTGAAGGGAAACCATATATACAATTGTGGAGTATAAAGGGAAGAATGCACATTTGCTTCCAGGATGGCCTAGGGTCCGGCCCCACCCTTTGAGACATAGTCCCTGGGTCATAACTTTGAAATGGTTGAGATCCACACCCCAGAACTATATATACAAATGCTTGGCATCAATAGACAAAAGTAGTCATGGTATTAGAATAGACCCTGGGGTCTGACTGAACCCCTAGGGACCTAGTTTCTTAGTCACAGCTTGGAAACAGTTGAGATCCCCACCCTATAACCATGCATATATACAATTGCTGAGTATAAAGAGATGAATGCACATATGCTTCCAGGATGGTCTTGGGGTCTGCCCCACCCTTGGAGACTTAACCCCTGGCCCAACTTCTTTTTTCAGATCAATAAAATAATCATGTTCAAATCTTCCAACAAAGTTTCAGGAAGATACATAAGGTGTAGAGCATTAAGATCTTCCAAGAAAGACCCGAAAAGTGTATAGTCTGTTCCAGCAGCTTATGCCTCTTTTTGATAAACATCTATTGTATGTTATAGGTTGAAATTCGAAATAAAATTCGAAGTTAGCTTTCAAAGTCACTGGGTCTCTCGTTTTGTTAAAGTTTTACTTATTAAAGCTAGAATCTGACATATTGAAGATGATCGAAAGAGATAGAATTACTTAGCAATTACATAAGTTAGTCATAACGAATGTCATTAGACTTTGATTTTACAGGTGGGATTTGTCACCTGATTTAAATGAGCCCATTAACTATGCCATAATGATATTATAATTGTGATCAGCTTATATTTTGTGTCGAGTATTTATTAGCATATATGACAATACCTCAATTAGGTTGAATATTTGATTTAAAAATCTGTAGTTAAAATGGTTTCTGTAATTAAATGGTTCTAAAGAATCAATGTCAATTACCATATATGCAAATTATAGCTTATAAATGGAAAAGTTTATTACAGACATCTCTTTAAGAGTAACATTAAAGTGTAAAAATTAAACTCTATCTTCCCACACTCAACAAAATTCATTTAATCTATTTCTGTGGTTGTGACAGCTTGTCAATCAGAATGACCTGTCTGTAACTTTCATTCAATCAGAATGACCTGTCTGTAATTTCCATTCAATCAGATCAGGCAGACCTGTCTGTTAATTGTAGTCAATCAGAATGACCTGTCTGTAACTTATAGTCCATCACAATGACCTGTCTGTAACTTATTTAATTGTAGTCAATCAGAATGACCTGTCTGTAACTTATAGTCCATCACAATGACCTGTCTGTAACTTTCATTCAATCAGATCAGACTGACCTGTCTGTAACTTATAGTCCATCCTAATGACCTGTCTGTAACTTATAGTCAATCACAATGACCTGTCTGTAACTTATAGTCCATCAAAGTGACCTGTCTGTAACCTATAGTCCATCACAGTGACCTGTCTGTAACTTATATTCCATCACAATGACCTGTCTGTAACTTATAGTCCATGACAATGACCTGTCTGTAACTTTCATTCAATCAGGTCAGACTGACCTGTCTGTAACTTATAGTCCATCTCAATGACCTGTCTGTAACTTATAGTCCATCACAGTGACCTGTCAGTAACCTATAGTCCATCACAGTGACCTGTCTGTAACTTATAGTCCATCACAATGCCCTGTCTTTAACTTTCAGTCCAAAAGAATGACCTGACTGTAATTTTCATTCGATCAGATCAGACTGACCTGTCTGTAACTTATAGTCCATCACAATGACCTGGCTGTAACTTATAGTCCATCACAATGACCTGTCTTTAACTTTCAGTCCAAAAGAATGACCTGACTGTAATTTTCATTCGATCAGATCAGACTGACCTGTCTGTAACTTATAGTCCATCACAGTGACCTGTCAGTAACCTATAGTCCATCACAGTGACCTGTCTGTAACTTATATTCCATCACAATGACCTGTCTTTAACTTTCAGTCCAAAAGAATGACCTGACTGTAATTTTCATTCGATCAGATCAGACTGACCTGTCTGTAACTTATAGTCCATCCTAATGACCTGTCTGTAACTTATAGTCAATCACAATGACCTGTCTGTAACTTATAGTCCATGACAATGACCTGTCTGTAACTTTCATTCAATCAGGTCAGACTGACCTGTCTGTAACTTATAGTCCATCACAATGACCTGTCTGTAACTTATAGTCCATCACAATGACCTGTCTTTAACTTTCAGTCCAAAAGAATGACCTGTCTGTAATTTTCATTCGATCAGATCAGACTGACCTGTCTGTAACTTATAGTCCATCACAATGACGTGTCTGTAAGTTATAGTCCATCACAATAACCTGTCTGCAAATTATGGTCCATCACAGTGACCTGTCTGTAACTTATAGTCCATCACAGTGACCTGTCTGTAACTTATAGTCAATAGCAATGACCTGTCTGTAACTTATAGTCCATCACAATGACCTGTCTATAACTTATAGTCCATCACAATGACCTGTCTGTAACTTATAGTCCATCACAATGACCTGTCTGTAACTTTCAGTCCAAAAGAATGACTTGTCTGTAATTTTCATTCAATCAGATCAGACTGACCTGTCTGTAACTTATAGTCCATAACAATGACCTGTCTGTAATTTTCATTCAGTCAGATCAGACTGACCTGTCTGTAACTTATGGTCCATCACAATGACCTGTCTATAACTTATAGTCCATCACAATTACCTGTCTGTAACTTTCAGTACAAAAGAATGACTTGTCTGTAATTTTCATTCAATCAGATCAGACTGACCTGTCTGTAACTTATGGTCCATCACAATGACCTGTATGTTACTTGTAGTCCATCACAATGACCTGTCTGTAACTTATAGTCCATCACAGTGACCTGTATGTTACTTGTAGTCCATCACGATGACCTGTCTGTAACTTGTAGTCCATCACAATGACCTGTCTGTAAATTGTAGTCCATCACAATGACCTGTCTGTAACTTTCATTCAATCACAATGACCTGTCTGCAAATTGTAGTCCATCACAATGACCTGTCTGTAACTTTCATTCAATCACAATGACCTGTTTGCAAATTGTAGTCCATCACAATGACCTGTCTGCAAATTATAGTCCATCACAGTGACCTGTCTGTAACTTATAGTCACTCACAATGACCTGTCTGTAACTTATAGTCACTCACAATGACCTGTCTGTAAATTGTAGCCCATCACAATGATCTGTCCGAACTAATAGTCCATTACAGTGACCTGTCTGTAACTTATAGTCACTCACAATGACCTGTCTGTAAATTGTAGCCCATCACAATGACCTGTCTGTAACTAATAGTCCATTACAGTGATCTGTCTGTAACTTATAGTCACTCACAATGACCTGTCTGCAAATTGTAGTCCATCACAGTGACCTGTCTGTAACTAATAGTCCATCACAATGACTTGCTGTAACTTATAGTCAATAACAATGACCTGTCTGTAACTTATAGTCACTAACAATGACCTGTCTGTAACTTATAGTCACTCACAATGACCTGTCTGTAAATTGTAGCCCATCACAATGTCCTGTCTGTAACTAATAGTCCATCACAGTGACCTGTCTGTAACTAATAGTCCATTACAGTGACCTGTCTGTAACTTATAGTCACTCACAATGACCTGTCTGCAAATTGTAGTCCATCACAGTGACCTGTCTGTAACTTATAGTCACTCACAATGACCTGTCTGTAACTTATAGTCCCTCACAATGACCTGTCTGTAACTTATAGTCCATCACAATGACCTGTCTGTAACTTATAGTCACTCACAATGACCTGTCTGTAACTTATAGTCACTCACAATGACCTGTCTGTAAATTGTAGTCCATCACAATGACCTGTCTGTAACTTATAGTCACTCACAATGACCTGTCTGTAACTTATAGTCCATCACAATGACCTGTCTGTAACTTATAGTCCATCACAATGACCTGTCTGTAACTTATAGTCCATCACAGTGACCTGTCTGCAACTCATAGTCCATCACAATGACCTGTCTGTAACTATAGTACATATTACCTGTTATGAAATTCTTCTGATTAAAATGCAATATATCAAGTATGAAAAATAAATGAACTAATTGAAATACAACAAAAATGTTCTTATATTGAAAAGCTCTCTATATCTCTCTCATATGTTACTGATAAGGACTTACCAGTGAGATTTTCAGAGTTTCACCAAAATTAAAATATTTCAGTAAGTCAGCACTAGGTTAGCATAGGTTAGAGAGTACATGATGGTGTTCACAGCCAGATAAAAAAAAGGCAAATTGCGATGTGATTCAGCCACTGTTTAAAGAGGTGAATCAGAATGGTGATAAGATGAATGTAGACACCATGCCACCCTTTAGAAAGGGAGGAGGAAAGTTGGATGGGCTGGTGAAGTGGAGGGAGACAGGGAGGGAAAATGGGAAGAGGTAAGGGAAGATTGGGAAGGGCAAAACTTGCTGCGCATAAAGAGACTCAGATATTCAGTTCATACACATATACCCAGTGATGTGTAGGCCTATAGACTTGTATAGATGAAGTTCTACCAAGCAGTGATCACAGTGATGTGTAGGCCTATAGACTTGTACAGATGAATTTATACCAGGCAGTGATCACAGTGATGTGTAGGTCTATAGACTTGTACAGATGAAGTTATACCAGGCAGTGATCACAGTGATGTGTAGGCCTATAGACTTGTACAGATGAAGTTATACCAGGCAGTGATCACAGTGATGTGTAGGCCTATAGACTTGTACAGATGAAGTTATACCAGGCAGTGATCACAGTGATGTGTAGGCCTATAGACTTGTACAGATGAAGTTATACCAGGTAGTGATCACAGTGATATGTAGGCCTATAGACTTTGTACAGATGAAGTTATAGCAGGTAGTGATCACAGTGATGTATAGGCCTATAGACTTGTACAGATGAAGTTATACCAGGTTGTGATCACATTGATGTGTAGGCCTGTAGACTTGTACCGATGAAGTTTTACAAGGTAGTGATCACAGTGATGTGTAGGTCTATAGACTTGTACAGATGAAGTTATACTAGGCAGTGATCACAGTGATGTGAAGGCCTTTAGACTTGTACAGATGAAGTTTTACCAGGTAGTGATCACAGTGATGTATAGGCCTATAGACTTATACAGATGAAGTTATACCAGGCAGTGATCACAGTGATGTGAAGGCCTATAGACTTGTACAGATGAAGTTATAACAGGCAGTGATCACAGTGATGTGTAGGCCTTTAGACTTGTACAGATGACGTTATACCAGGCAGTGATCACAGTGATGTGTAGGTATATAGACTTGTACAGATGAAGTTATACCAGGTAGTGATCACAGTGATGTGTAGGCCTATAGACTTGTCAGATGAAGTTTTACCAGGTAGTGATCACAGTGATGTATAGGCCTATAGACTTGTACAGATGAAGTTATCCCAGGCAGTGATCACAGTGATGTGTAGGCCTATAGACTTGTCAGATGAAGTTTTACCAGGTAGTGATCACAGTGATGTGTAGGCCTATAGACTTGTACAGATGAAGTTATACCAGGTATTGATCACAGTGGTGTGTAGGCCTATAGACTTGTACAGATGAAGTTATACCAGACAGTGATCACAGTGATGTGAAGGCATATAGACTTGTACAGATGAAGTTATACCAGGCAGTGATCACAGTGGTGTGTAGGCCTATAGACTTGTACAAATGAAGTTATTCCAGGCAGTGATCACAGTGATGTGAAGGCCTTTAGACTTGTACAGATGAAGTTATCCCAGGCAGTGATCACAGTGATGTGAAGGCATATAGACTTGTACAGATGAAGTTATACCAGGTATTGATCACAGTGGTGTGTAGGCCTATAGACTTGTACAAATGAAGTTATACCAGGCAGTGATCACAGTAATGTGTAGGCCTATAGACTTGTACAGATGAAGTTATCCCAGGCAGTGATCACAGTGATGTGAAGGCATATAGACGTGTACAGATGAAGTTATACCAGGCAGTGATCACAGTGATGTGTAGGTCTATAGACTTGTACAGATGAAATTATACCCGGTAGTGATCACAATAATGTGTAGGCCTATAGACTTGTACAGATGAAGTTCTAACAGGTAGCGATCACAGTGATGTGTAGGCCTATAGACTTATACAGATGAAGTTTTACCAGGTAGTGATCACAGTGATGTATAGGCCTATAGACTTGTACAGATGAAGTTTTACCAGGTAGTGATCACAGTGATGTGTAGGCCTATAGACTTATACAGATGAAGTTTTACCAGGTAGTGATCACAGTGATGTGTAGGCCTATAGACATGTACAGATGAAGTTATACCAGGTAGTGATCGCAGTGATGTGTAGGCCTATAGACTTGTACAAATGAAGTTATACCAGGCAGTGATCACAGTAATGTGTAGGCCTATAGACTTGTACAGATGAAGTTATACCAGTCAGTGATCACAGTGATGTGAAGGCATATAGACGTGTACAGATGAAGTTATACCAGGCAGTGATCTCAGTAATGTATAGGCCTATAGACTTGTACAGATGAAGTTCTACCAGGTGGTGATCACAGTGATGTGAAGGCCTATAGACTTGTACAGATGAAGTTATCCCAGACAGTGATCACAGTGATGTGAAGGCCTATATACTTGTACAGATGAAGTTATACCAGGTAGCGATCACAGTGATGTGTAGGCCTATAGACTTATACAGATGAAGTTTTACCAGGTAGTGATCACAGTGATGTATAGGCCTATAGACTTGTACAGATGAAGTTCTACCAGGTATTGATCACAGTGATTTGGAGGCCTATAGACTTGTACAGATGAAGTTCTACCAGGTGGTGATCACAGTGATGTGAAGGCCTATAGACTTGTACAGATGAAGTTCTACCAGGTAGCGATCACAGTGATGTGTAGGCCTATAGACTTGTAAAGGTGAAGTTATACCAGGCAGTAATCACAGTAATGTATAGGCCTATAGACTTGTACAGATGAAATTATAACCGGTAGTGATCACAATAATGTGTAGGCCTATAGACTTGTACAGATGAAGTTATACCAGGTAGTGATCAAAGTGATGTGTAGGCCTATAGACTTGTACAGATGAAGCTATACCAGGCAGTGACCACAGTGATGTGTAGTCCTATAGACTTGTACAGATGAAGTTATACCAGGGAGTGATCACAGTGATGTGTAGGCCTATAGACTTTGTACAGATGAAGTTATAGCAGGTAGTGATCACAGTGATGTATAGGCCTATAGACTTGTACAGATGAAGTTATACCAGGTAGTGATCACTGTAATGTTTAGGCCTATAGACTTGTACAGATGAAGTTATACCAGGGAGTGATCACAGTGATGTGTAGGCCTATAGACTTGTACAGATGAAGTTATACCAGGCAGTGACCACAGTGATGTGTAGTCCTATAGACTTGTACAGATGAAGTTATACCAGGCAGTGATCACAGTGATGTATAGGCCTATAGACTTGTACAGATGAAGTTATACCAGGCAGTGATGACAGTGATGTGTAGGCCTATAGACGTTTACATGTCCCTTGCTTGTTAGGCTCTCAGACTTGAAGTTTGAATGATCATCACTGAACACCTTCCAGCACCTACAATAACAGTGATGCAACAGAGAGCATTTAGGGCTAATGTTAGTTTACTCAATCTTAAAAAAAACAAGTGGCTTAGTGTAATGATATTTAGCCAGTACCATGCTTGGATGAAGGGCTACCAAGTCTGTTTAAATGAATGACCTTTCCCTAAATTCTAGGTCACTGGGGTAAAATATGTTAAAAACTTTGGATAACTTCTTCTGATATTCGGTAGCATGATCTAATGAAAACGTTTGACCTTGACACTTCAAGGTCACATATTGTCATATGTGTACAAACCTTTGAAATACTTTTAACAGGTTCTTTTGAATGACTCCTAGATACTTATATTCATTTTGCCTGTAATTTTATTTCATTCCACTTTTAAGGTAACAAGTTTGAGATAAATACTAGGTAGGGAAGAGGGGTGGGCCTTGTGTAGAGCATCCTTGGGCAAAGGGAACTTATGGTAAAGCTTTATTATCCTTCTCCTTGAGTTTGCTGGGAGGGGTCCATTAGGGGAAATTGAGGTAAATGTTTTAAATCAATAGGGGAAATTGAGGTAAATGTTTTAAATCAATAGGGGAAATTGAGGTAAATGTTTTAAATCAATAGGGGAAATTGAGGTAAATGTTTTAAATCAATAGGGGAAATTGAGGTAAATGTTTTAAATCAATAGGGGAAATTGAGGTAAATGTTTTAAATCAATAGGGGAAATTGAGGTAAATGTTTTAAATCAATAGGGGAAATTGAGGTAAATGTTTTAAATCAATAGGGGAAATTGAGGTAAATGTTTTAAATCAATAGGGGAAATTGAGGTAAATGTTTTAAATCAATAGGGGAAATTGAGGTAAATGTTTTAAATCCAACCCATATCTTGGGGCCCGAAAGACATGGCCTTATGAGGGACAGATGTTGCTGAGAGACAGGGCCAATAGTTTGAAATAGTTGCAGCATTATATGTAATAAGAAATTGAATATTTTCCCACATATGCTAAATTACCCAGGTGAGCCATACAGGCCCTATGTGCCTCTTGTTTGACATTTATGATTACAACAACTGTATTGCTTTCAAGTTTTGAGGACATTTGTTATGCCTGTATTACATATCAAACATGTTTCCCTTGTCTTCAGAATCCTGAAAACCCAAATAACGGTGTTGCACCGGCAAGCATATATTTTGGAGTTAATGCTTCCCTCTTCTTTCATTGAGAAGAAATGACCTCAACCAACTTTCAGGGCCACAGGGATCAAATATTTAAAAAAATATCTTCAAACAATATCTTCTATTAACCAAAATGCCAAGGATGATGGTATTCGGCCTGTTGCTAAGTTTAACCCATTTTTAGCTCCACTGCCCGAAGGGCAAGTGAACTTATACCATGGTGCGGCGTCCGTCGTCCATCCATTGTCCGTCCATTGTCTGTACGGTGTCCGTCGTCCATCAAATTTTCTTACAAATTGGTACTAGTCATAAACGACTGAGCAGATTTTGACCAAATTTGGTCAGAAGCATCCTTAGGTGAAGGGGAACAAATTTTGTATAAATAATGGGTCTGGCCCTCCTGGGGCCTTAGGGGCGGTCCCAATAGGGAACATATAGTAAATTCTTTAAAATCCTTCTTCTGTCTGTAGGAATGAAAGGATTTGTTCCATATTTGGTGTGAAGCATCCTTGGGTGAAGGGAACCAATTTTGTATAAACCGTGGGTATGTCCCGCGAGGGTCCTGAGGGGCGGGCCCCAATAGGGAACACATAGTAAATTCTTTAAAATCCTTCATCTTCTGTAGGAATGAACAGATTTGTTTCATATTTTGTCAGAAGCATCCTTTGGTGAAGGGGAACGGATTTTGTATAAACCATGGGACTGGCCTTCCTGGCGCCTGAGGGGCGGGGCCCAATAGGGAACAAGTAGTAAATTCTTTAAAATCCTTCTTCTTTTGTAGGAATGAAAGGATTTGTTCCATATTTGATCTGAAGCATCCTTTGGTGAAGGGGAACCAATTTTTTATAAACCGTGGGTCTAGCCTCTAAGGGGCCTGAGGGGCGGGGCCCAATAGGGAACACCTAGTAAATTCTTTAAAAGATCCTTCTTCATCTGTAGGAATGAAAGGATTTGTTCCATATGATCTGAAGCATCATTGGGTGAAGGGAAACAAATTTTGTATAAACCGTGGGTCTGGCCACCCTGGCGCCTAAGGGGCAGGGCCCAATAGGAAACACAAAGTAAATTCTTTAAAATCCTCCTTCTTCTGTAGGAATAAAAGGATTTGTTCCATATTTGATCTGAAGCATCATTGGCCGGTGAACGGGAACCCATTTTGTATAAACCGGGGTCTGGCCCCTGAGGGGCCTGAGGGGCGGGGGCCAATAGGGGAAATATAGCAAATTCTTTAAAATCCTTCTTCTGTAGGAATGAAAGGATTTTTTCCCTATTTGGTCTGAAGCACCCTTTGGTAAAGTGGAAACAATTTTTGCATAAACCGTGGGTCTGGCCTCCGAGGGGCTTGAGGGACGGGGCCCAATAGGGAACAAAGCTATATTGATTTAAGAGACCTCTTCTAAAAGATGGATATCAACCATATTTGGCTAGAAGCATCCCTCAGTAGTGGAGTTACAAATTTGTACAAATGGACATTTGCTTCCAGGATGGCCTAGGGTCTGGCCCCACCCTTTGAAACATAGTCTCTGGGTCATAACTTTGAAACGGTTGAGATCCCCACCCCAGAACTATATATACAAATGCTTGGCATAAAAAGACAAAAGTAGTCATGGTATTAGAATAGACCCTGGGGTCTGACCGAACCCCTAGGGACCTAGTTTCTTAGTCACAGCTGCATGAAACAGTTGAGATACCCACCCTATAACCATATATACAATTGCTGAGTATAAAGAGATGAATGTACATATGCTTCTAGGAGGGTCTTGGGGTCTGCCCCACCCTTGGAGACTTAACCCCCGGGTCATAACTTCGAAATGGTTAAGATCCCCACCCCAAAACTATATATACAATTGTTGGGCATAAAGAGATGAATGCAGTCATGATATTAGAATTAACTCAAGGGTCTGCCCCACCTTTGCAGACTTAACCCCTGGGTCATAACTTAGAAACGGTTGAGATCACCACCCCAAGACTATAAATACAAATGCTGGACAATGGAGACGAATGCAGTCATGATATTAGAATTGATCCTGGGGTCTGGCCACAACTCTAGGGATCTAGTTTCTGAGTCACAGCTTGGAAACAGTTGAGATCCCCACCCCATAACCATGCATTAAATTGCTGGATATGAAAAATCTAATACAGACATACTACAAGAATTGCCATTGGGGTCTGGAATATACCCTTGGATCTCATTTGGAGAGCATTTTGCTATGATTGCTTAGATATCCAGGTGAGCGATACAGGCCCTCTGGGCCTATTGTAATATGCTTGCTCTTGGTTCTATTTTGAGAGATGTATACCAGGTGAGCAATTCAGGCCTGTTGGGCCTCTTGTTCAAATTTCTCAAACTACTAGAGAAGTATTTCTTTCTTTTTCCTTTTTTCTTTATAAATCAATTTATATTTTTGATGACAACAAAACAGTCTCAGCATCTTTCCATTTGTGCCTGTACTTTCTTTATCGAGAAAACAATGTTTAATTTGATCAAACCAGTGCTATAGAATTTAGTTCTTTCAAAACTGAATTGAGAACAGATTTAAAGATTTCATTTTTTTTTTTTTAATGTTGATCAAATGAGTTTCGAAATTATTTCTGATGTGTAATTGATTAATAATGGAAATATATTTCACTCACCAGCAAACATTTGTCTTTAGGGGTGCATAAATAGATCATTTTACTACCCTTTATTATTAAATGTTTGTTTAACATTATAAGGAAAAGTTTTGATCTACAGAAGCAACATAACTTTAGTCATAAAACAATTTTGTGTTCTAGTACATTTCAGGGTTGCATGCGGGCTGGGTTTTTTTTGAAATAACATTTATCATTGCCCTAAAATACAGTATCAAAAGCTGAATTTGGTGATAATTTGAATTTCAAAATTATTTTCGACAAAAATAAATCTTTAATATTTGTTTAAATAAGGTGGGAAAAATGGACAAGAGCAAACAAGGGCAAACAAGTAAGGATTGACCTTCATTTGGATGGCATATACAGTAGTATGAAGGCAGTTGGTTGGCATTAGCACTCCATAAAGAATATGTTCTTGGTCAACTGCTACGATGGTAACTTCGGCAGCTGTGGTTGCTAGGACTAGATAGTTACAGTGAATCTCTACATCAATATATGGAAAAAAATAGACAGCCAGCCATCTTGAATTTGAGAGTTCAAGTTTGTCAGCGCTATTTCTCAGAGAGTGCTGGAGGGTGTCTTTCTTAAATTTTACATGAAAGTTCCACATGATACTTAGTTATGCATATCAAATTTTTGGACTGAAGGGAAAACCTACAGAAAGCCATCTTGAATTTGAGTGTTAGCGTTATTTCTCAGAAAGGACTGGAGGGATCTTTCTCAAATTTCACATAAAGGTTCCCCATGGTTCTAAGTTATGCATATCATTTTTTGGGGGAACTAATCACAAAACCAAGACAGCTGACAGGCAGCCATCTTGAATTTGAGACTTTAAAGTTTTGTTAGCGCTTTTTCTCAAAAAGTGCTGGATGGGGTCTTTATCAAATTTGAAGTGAAAGTTCCCCATGGTCTCGGGTTTTAATATGTTTCATTGAGTTTTGGGACTTATCACAAAACCAAGATTGCGGATAGGCAGCCATCTTGAATTTGAGAGTTAGGTTTGTTAGCATTAGTTCTCAGAACGTTCAGGAGGGGTCCCTCTCAATATTCACATGGTTCCTAGTTCCACATTTTGAATTTTGGGGATGATTGGAAAACCAAAATGGCCAGCTGGGTTGCCCTTTTGAACTTGGGAGAACAATTTTGGTAGCCCTATTGCTCAAAAAGTATTTGAGGGATCTTTCTCAAACTTCACATAAGGGTTCCTCTTAGTTCTAACTTATTCATATCAAATTGTTTGACTGATCTGAAAACAAGGATGTGGACAGGCTGCCATCTTGTTACAGTGTGACTTTGTTATCACTATTTCTCAGAATGTACGGGAGGAGTCTTTCTCAAATTTAATATGAAGGTTTCCCTTGGTCCTAAGTTGTGCATGTTAACTTTGAGGTTGATCAAAAGACCTATTAAGATGGTGTACAGGCAAACTGATAAAACAAATTAAGAGAAAAGTTGAACATAAATACTGAAAGAGGAAAAAACAAGAGATTCTGAATATTTTTCAAAGAAAGGGAAATTGCTTTTTAGGTCTTTTCACCAACTGGTGAAAAGACCTATTGTTTTTGTTATGTTTCTTCTTCTTCTTCTTCTTCTTCTTCTTCTTTCTTCTTCTTCTTCTTCTGCTGTTTTGTGGAGTCTGTATCTTTTGATTGGTAAAATATAGGTTTATAGTCTTTTAAGTATGTTGTTGGCCAAGGTCAGAAGATGTTTCATGCACATTTCCAAGTAGGTCAAAAATCCAATATGGCCGCCATGACGTCATAGGTTAAAATCTTTAAAACCGCTATAACTCCAGAACCGTTGATTGTACAGAACTTGTGCAATTATATTATTTGTAGATAATTTCCATATCTAACTTTTTCTGGTTACATGTTAACACAAAATATTTCAAATAAAAAAGCTCACTGTTGGGTCAAAAGTCACCATTTTTTTTAAAAACATTCATTTTTCATTGTTTTTGAAAAATACTTCTACAGATCAATGAAGGATGTCATTCCGATGAAGTTGATGTTTTAAGTTTTTCTGTAACATTTACCGTTAAGGTTGTACGTCATTTTGAAATATTTCCTTTGATCTTTTAAAAATTTCGCTGTATTTTAAAACTTGTTTTACTCCAATATCAATGACAAAGATTTCCCCAGATGTCCTCTAACATTTGGTAACATTTTCAACTTCATCGAAAAAACAAAATGGCCACCATGACGTCATAGAGTAAAATCTTTAAAATCGCTATAACTCGAAAACCGTTGAATGTACAAAATTTGTGAAAGAAAATTATTTGTAGATAATTTTCATATCTAACTTTTTTTCACTACATGTTAATACAAAATATTTCAAATTAAAAAGTGCGCCCTTGGGTCGAAGTTCACCAATTTTTTTAACAACATTCATTTTTCATTTTTTTTTGAAAAATTCTTCAATAGATCGATGGAGAATGTCATTCCAATGAATTCAATGTCTTTAGTTTTTCTGTAACATTTACCGTTAACGTTGAACGCCATTTCGAATATTTCCTTTGATCTTTTAAAATGCTGACAATATGTTTCAACTTCAACGATCTTCTTCTCCAATTCTGCCATTGCAATATTAACCACAATTAATAAATGTATTCCTCCAGGGGCCCTTATGAACTTATGTTACTTTTTGGAGCAATTAATATTCCAAGATGGACGCCACAAACTCTGATTGGTTAACAGCCTATACCAATATATTTCGTTAACGATATCAAACACGAGGTTGATCTTTGGATATCATATAGAGATAGCCGAGGGCAAACTTTTTCTTTCATACTGTTTTAACAAAAAATGTCAACTTCCGGTTTTCGGCAGGGGTCAAAGTTAAAATGCACTATATTGGGTACCAACCTTAAAAAATCTTCTTCTTAAGTTCCACATGGTCTAGAGTCTTGATATTTAAAAATAAAGATTCTGAGATGTCGGGGTATCAGGTTTGAGAAAATGGTTGACATTGATTAACTATCAAGGTCACAATCAAGGTCACAAACTTCATATGTGCTATTTCAAGATAATGACTTCAAAAAACTTCTTTTAAAGTTCTACAAGGTCTAGAGTCCTACTATTTGATACATTAACATGGTCAGATGATTGACTATCAAAAAAACTATGAAAAAATGATTGACCTTGAATGATATGCGTAAAAATATTAAAACCACTTTTTCTGAATAACCAATAAATCGGGGGTAACGATGTTTGGCAAAGAAGCATGCTTGAATGAAGGGCTTTAAAGTGTGTGCAAATAATGACCTTGACCTACTCTAAATATAGTTTCAAATGTGAAAGTCAAAAACCGTTTTCATTTTTGTGTGATTGTGAATTGCTTTCAGTGCTCTCAGTACCTTGATTTTTATCAAGCCGTCTAATACACGCTGGTAATACTACATCGATTACTACACACTCTCAATCCTAGAAGTAGGGACAGTTTACATCACTACTGCGGTGGGTAAACATCAGCCTTTCTTTGGCATGGCAAACACAACCAATATAGACAAAAACCTATTTCAATTCATCATCCTGACGTACATAGTGGACGGACTATATTTTACAGACTGGCTGCCTATATTTATCCATTCTTTCTCCGACGTCATTTCGCACTCCGGGAATCCCCCACTACTCAGCCAGCTACTGTAGACTTGCACAGATTATTATTAGAAGGCCAAATTAGTCCTTACAGTGAAAAGCCAGTCAAATTGTTAGCCAACAATTTCTAGTTTTTATATAACTTGTTTATTTTTAAAGACATTTTTAGGTCACCTGAGACAAAATCTCAAGTGACCTAATGCGATCACCTTTTGTCCGGCGTCGTCTGGCGTGCGTCCATAAACAATTTATATTTTCGACTTCTTCTCCAAAACCCTGGCGGGGCCAAAATTTCAAAAATCTTCTTCTCAAGACCCAGATATGGTAGAATCAAATACTCTTCATAGATGGAAGGGTCTTAGGGTGATTTACCAAAATTGTAAATTTCTTGACCCTGGGGTCTCACGTTTCCCCCTGGGGAGGGGATAAACTTTACTATAGTTTATATAGGAAAATCACATTTTGGACCAACATTTGTTTAATTTCCATTGGAAGTAATTCAATTTAGGTTAGCGTTATCAGTATTGGATAGCAGTTTGATGGTATGCACATATGAGCCCTGACTGACCCCCCGGGCCTGATGGGTGGGGCCAAAAAGGGTCAAAATTTATTATGGTTTATAATGGCAAATGATACTTTGAATATTACATGTTAATAACTTGATTGGAATTATAACCCTGAGTTGACAGTTTGATACTTTGAAAATTTTGAGCCAGCCCTACCCTCAAGGGCTGTAGGGTGGGGCCCAAAGGAGTCAGTGTGCTAAAATTTCTTCATTTTCCTTGTTTAGAATCAGAGGTGCTAGTTTCAAATCCTTTTTAGTCTTAAATATGTATGCTAGATATTGAATAAGGTGGTTTTATTGTTTTTTGTCACTTTGAATAATATTTCTGTTCATGTTAAAAACAAAATCAACTCTCTGTATAAATATATAGGCCGTTAAGGCCCATGGGCCTCTTGTTATTACATAAATACGTAAAAACCACATACACCCACATACATTCAATTCCCATTAGCATGGTTTGTCAGTCGTCTCTTGCATCGTCATCTCTTTCATCATCATCCTCATCGTGACTGAATATCATCATCAGCCTTGTCAATCATCATCAATAGTAATACACCATTCTCATCTTAATACATCATCATCATCATTAACATCAATGTAAAATCATCATTATTAATGCCTCTTCATCATCATCATCATCATATCATCATCATCATCATCATCAGATGCATCCTCATCGTCAATAAATCTTCATCTCCATTAATGCAAAATCATAATTTTCAATACATCATCATCATTAATGAATGTATCATCATTGCTACCATCAATATATATATATGTTCTTATATATAAAAAAATAGATATTGACAACCATTCACAAATACTCATCCCACCATATATTCTGATAAACATACACCTCACACACACTTGTACACCTCACACACATATATGTGGTTTGCCATGGCAAAAGTGCAACTTTGGTAAAATAATAATAGATTAAGTGTGAATTTGAAATATAGCTGAGAGTAAAACATATGATATGTTTACCCGTCGGTAGAGTACAGTTTGGGACCAAGCAACAGTGATGCATAGCTATCAGGCAAAAGATATCTGCCATGTTACTGTAAAGGAAAAGAGATGCTCATCTATGTGTAAGTGCTACTTCACTGGGATTGGTAATAATTAATGAGGCTGAACAGATACAATCCTAATAAACAGTTTTTATTGCTTGACCCCCATGGGGAATGGTAGCCATGTTGGACTATGTAATGGCTGGTGACAGGCTCTATTTTTAGTGTTGGGGAGGCCAACAGGACAAGTTTTATTGCTTGAGCCCCACGGGGAATGGTAGCCATGTTGGACTATGTAATGGCTGGTGACAGGCTCTATTTTTACAGCGGTGGGGAGCCAATAGGACATGTTTTATTGCTTGACCCCCATGGGGAATGGTAGCCATGTTGGACTATGTAATGGCTGGTGACAGGCTCTATTTTTACAGTGGTGGGTAGGCCAATAGGACATGTTTTATTGACATTTTGGACTATGTAATGGCTGGGGACAGGCTCTATTTTTACAGCGGTGGGGAGCCAATAGGACATGTTTTATTGCTTGACCCCCCTGGGGAATGGTAGCCATGTTGGACTATGTAATGGCTGGAGACAGGCTCTATTTTTACAGTGGTGGGTAGGCCAATAGGACATGTTTTATTGACATTTTGGACTATGTAATGGCTGGTGACAGGCTCTATTCTTACAGTGGTAGGGAGGCCAATAGGACATGTTTTATTGACTTGACCCCCACGGGGAATGATAGCTATGTTGGACTATGTTATGGCTGGGGACAGGCTCTATTTTTTGCAGTGGGGGGGGGGCCAATAGGACATGTTTTATTTACATGTTGGACTATGTAACGCCAGGTGACAGGCTTTATTTTCAAGTGGTGGGGAGGCCAATAGGACATGTTTTATTGACTTGAACCCCACGGGGAATGATAGCTATGTTGGACTATGTTATGGCTGGGGACAGGCTCTATTTTTTGCAGTGGTGGGGAGGCCAATAGGACATGTTTTATTTACATGTTGGACTATGTAACGCCTGGTGACAGGCTTTATTTTCAAGTGGTGGGGAGGCCAATAGGACATGTTTTATTGACTTGACCCCCACGGGGAATGGTAGCCATGTTGGACTATGTAATGGCTGGTAACAGGCTCTATTTTTACAGTGTTGGGGAGGCCAATAGGACATGTTTTATTGACATGTTGGACTATGTGATGGCTGGTGACAGGCTCTATTTTTACAGTGCTTGGGAGGCCAATAGGACATGTTTTATTGACTTGACCCCCACAGGGTCTGGTAGCCATGTTGGACTATGTAATGGCTGGTAACAGGCTCTATTTTTACAGCGGTGGGGAGGCCAATAGGACATGTTTTATTGACTTGACATTTTTACAGTGATATAACTATACCTTGTGTGATACTTATACCCTAGTCAAGATTACTGATATAAATAGACCTTGTGTAATACTTATACCCTAGTCAAGATTACTGATATAAATAGACCTTGTGTGATACTTATATCCTAGTCAAGATAACTGATATAAATAGACATTGTGTGATACTTACACCCTAGTCAAGATTACTGATATAACTATACCTTGTGTGATACTTATACCCTAGTCAAGATTACTGATATAAATAGACCTTGTGTGATACTTATACCCTAGTCAAGATAACTGATATAAATAGACCTTGTGTGATACTTATACCCTAGTCAAGATTACTGATATAAATAGACCTTGTGTGATACTTATACCCTAGTCAAGATAACTGATATAAATAGACCTTGTGTGATACATATACCCTAGTCAAGATTACTGATATAAATAGACCTTGTGTGATACTTATACAGGTAGATCATAGCAGACAAAGTATAATAGAACGAGCATGGGATCCAACTACAGGTAGATCATAGCGGACAAAGTATAACAGAACAAGAAAGGGATCCAAATACAGGTAGATCATAGCAGACAAAGTATAATAGAACGAGCAAGGGAAACCAACTACAGGTAGATCATAGCAGACAAAGTATAACAGAACTAGCAAGGGATCCTAATACAGGTAGATCATAGCAGACAAAGTATAACAGAAGGAGCAAGGGATCCAAATACAGGTAGATCATAGCAGACAGAGTATAACAGAACAAGAAAGGGATCCCAATACAGGTAGATCATAGCAGACAAAGGATAACAGAACAAGAAAGGGATCCAAATACAGGTAGATCATAGCAGACAGAGTATAACAGAACAAGAAAGGGATCCCAATACAGGTAGATCATAGCAGACAAAGTATAACAGAGAGGGCAAGGGATCCAAATACAGGTAGATCATAGCAGACAGAGTATAACAGAACAAGAAAGGGATCCCAATACAGGTAGATCATAGCAGACAAAGTATAACATAGGGGGCAAGGGATCCAAATACATGTCGATCATAGCAGACAAATTATAACAGAGGGGGCAAGGGATCCAAATACAGGCAGATCATAGCAGACAAAGTATAATAGAACGGGCATGGGATCCAAATACAGGTAGATCATAGCAGACAAAGTGTTACACAATGGGCAAGGGATCCAAATACAGGTAGATCATAGCAAACAAAGTATAACAGAACAAGAAAGGGATCCCAATACAGGTAGATCATAGCAGACAAAGTATAACATAGGGGGCAAGGGATCCAAATACATGTCGATCATAGCAGACAAATTATAACAGAGGGGGCAAGGGATCCAAATACAGGCAGATCATAGCAGACAAAGTATAATAGAACGGGCAAGGTTTTAAATACAGGTAGATCATAGCAGACAAAGTATAATAGAGGGGGCAAGGGATCCAAATACAGGTAGATCACAGCAGACAAAGTATAACAGAGACAAAGTATAACAGAGGGGGCAAGGGATCCAATTACAGGTAGATCATAGCAGACAAAGTATAACAGAGAGGGCAAGGGATCCAAATACAGGTAGATCATAGCAGACAGAGTATAACAGAACAAGAAAGGGATCCCAATACAGGTAGATCATAGCAGACAAAGTATAACATAGGGGGCAAGGGATCCAAATACATGTCGATCATAGCAGACAAAGTATAACAGAGGGGGCAAGGGTTCCAAATACAGGTAGATCATAGCAGACAAAGTATAGCAGAATGGGCAAGGGATCCAAATACAGGTAGATCATAGCAAACAAAGTATAACAGAGGGGGCAAGGGATCCAAACACAGGTAGATCATAGCAGACAAAGTATAACAGAGAGGGCAAGGGATCCAAATACAGGTAGATCATAGCAGACAGAGTATAACAGAACAAGAAAGGGATCCCAATACAGGTAGATCATAGCAGACAAAGGATAACAGAACAAGAAAGGGATCCAAATACAGGTAGATCATAGCAAACAAAGTATAACAGAACAAGAAAGGGATCCCAATACAGGTAGATCATAGCAGACAAAGGATAACAGAACAAGAAAGGGATCCAAATACAGGTAGATCATAGCAAACAAAGTATAACAGAACAAGAAAGGGATCCCAATACAGGTAGATCATAGCAGACAAAGTATAACAGAGGAGGCAAGGGATCCAAATACAGGTAGATCATAGCAGACAGAGTATAACAGAACAAGAAAGGGATCCCAATACAGGTAGATCATAGCAGACAAAGGATAACAGAGGGGGCAAGGGATCCAAATACATGTCGATCATAGCAGACAAATTATAACAGAGGGGGCAAGGGATCCAAATACAGGAAGATCATAGCAGACAAAGTATAACAGAGGGGGCAAGGGGTCCAAATACAGGTAGATCATAGCAGACAAAGTATAGCAGAGGGGGCAAAGGATCCAAATACAGGTAGATCATAGCAGACAAAGAATAACAGAAGGGGCAAGGGATCCAAATACAGGTAGATCATAGCAGACAGAGTATAACAGAACAAGAAAGGGATCCCAATACAGGTAGATCATAGCAGACAAAGGATAACAGAACAAGAAAGGGATCCAAATACAGGTAGATCATAGCAAACAAAGTATAACAGAACAAGAAAGGGATCCCAATACAGGTAGATCATAGCAGACAAAGGATAACAGAACAAGAAAGGGATCCAAATACAGGTAGATCATAGCAAACAAAGTATAACAGAGGGGGCAAGGGATCCAAATGCAGGTAGATCATAGCAGACAAAGTATAACAGAAGGAGCAAGGGATCCAAATACAGGTAGATCATAGCAGACAAGGTATAACAGAGGGGGCAAGGGATCCAAATGCAGGTAGATCATAGCAGACAAAGTATAACAGAATGAGCAAGGGATCCAACTACAGGTAGATCATAGCAGACAAAGTATAACAGAGAGGGCAAGGGATCCAAATACAGGTAGATCATAGCAAACAAAGTATAACAGAGGGGGCAAGGGATCCAAACACAGGTAGATCATAGCAGACAAAGTATAACAGAGGGCAAGGGATCCAAATACAGGTAGATCATAGCAGACAAAGTATAACAGAGGGGGCAAGGGATCCAAATACATGTCGATCATAGCAGACAAAGTATAACAGAGGGGGCAAGGGATCCAAATACAGGTCGATCATAGCAGACAAATTATAACAGAGGGGGCAACGGATCCAAATACATGTCGATCATAGCAGACAAAGGATAACAGAGGGGGCAAGGAATCCAAATACAGGTAGACAGGTAGATCATAGCAGACAAACTATAACAGAGGGTGCAAGGGATCCAAATACAGGTAGATCATAGCAGACAAAGTATAGCAGAGGGGGCAAAGGATCCAAATACAGGTAGATCATAGCAGACAAAGTATAACAGGACGAGCAAGGGATCCAAATACAGGTAGATCATAGCAGACAAAGTATAGCAGAGGGGGCAAAGGATCTAAATACAGGTAGATCATAGCAGACGAAGTATAGCAGAGGGGGCAAAGGATCTAAATACAGGTAGATCATAGCAGACGAAGTATAGCAGAGGGGGCAAAGGATCCAAATACAGGTTGATCATAGCAGACAAAGTATAACAGAACGAGCAAGGGATCCAAATACAGGTAGATCATAAGCAGACAAAGTATAACAGAACGAGCAAGGGATCCAAATACAGTTTGATCATAGTAGACAAAGTATAACAGAACAAGAAAGGGTTCCAAATACAGGTCGATCATAGCAGACAAAGTATTACACGATGGGCAAGGGATCCAAATACAGGTAGATCATAGCAGACAAAGTATAACAGAGGGGGCAAGGGATCCAAATACAGGTAGATCATAGCAGACAAAGTATAACAGAGGGGGCAAGGGATCCAAATACAGGTTGATCATAGCGGACAAAGTATAACAGAGGGGGCACGGGATCCAACTACAGGTCGATCATAATGGACAAAGTATAACAGAATTTCTCTTGCCTAAGGGTGTTCTAGACAAAATTCAGTTAAGTTTCTTCCTTTCATACAGAAGGAGAAGGATTTCAGTTTTCCCTCTACTCCCAGGGGGGCATCCTCTGTTTATACACTATTGGGTCCCCCCTTGCCAATGATACTCCAGGCTGACTGTGTTAAAGTCCATTGAACTGTTCTGGACTAGTTGCAATCTAAAGGAAAAGTTAGTGGACAAATGACAGATGAACAACAGATGCCACGCCACATATGCTAAAAATGTCAACTTTCTGTTTCCAACAGGGGTCAAAGTTGAAAAAATCTGCCAGTCCAGTATAAACCAAACTTGGTGACTGTTTTGAACTGTTGTTAATTTTCAAGGGCATAAAAAAAATAAAAAAAGGCCGTCGCACACTGTGATTGGTTAATAATTTGACAGGTATATATCGTTAAGGTCTTTAATCACAAAATTCATCTTAGGATATGATAAAGAGATTGATAGCGGAATTTTTTTCTCACATATTGTTATCTAGAAAAATGTGAACTTCTGGTTTTCGATTCGGGTCAAAGATGAAAATATGATAATTTGAAAATTGTCTTTTGAGGACAATCATAACAGTATTTTTCATCAATTCTATCTATTCATTTTCAACTTAATATGGTACAAATGTTCCCTATGTTTCCTTGTGGAACATATGTCAATGATTGAAGCCATCAGAATTTCCAAGATGGCCAACACATGCTCCGACGTTATTAACAACTTGTGCCACAATGTTTATCTTACAACAGAGATAGGCAAAAGTAAAATCATTATAACATTTTTTATCAAAATATGTCAACTGATAGTTTCATCAAAAAGGTAAAAACATTGGCAAGGAACAGTAAAAAGCCGGTCAAATTATCTATGACACTTTCTCGTTTGTTTTTGTTTTGATAAAAATATAAATTATGATATTTTGTCATGGAGTGTCTGCTGTTGGTGCCTTTTATTAGTTTAGGAAGTCCTACAAGGCACATGTGTTGACACTGTAAAAATCTACTTAACAGCCTACAATAACATCAAGTTTCCCATTAAACCTGTCTACCTGTGAAATTGGTCAATAAATCGTCTATTTTTAACCAAGTTTATGGCAAATTCGTACTCTTTGTCAAACCTAATCTGAAAATCTAAAAGTTTTTATAGGAGTTGAAGTGAATGTAAGCCTCAATAAGTCTGTTGGATCCATTAAGTGACAAAGGATACATGGCTATGCTGCAATAATGTTACGTTTTAGAAATAAAAAAAGACATCTTGAAGATAAGACTTTTTAAGGGGTTTGATTGGATTTTTGTCCATCTAAGTTGTCAAGATTTGAAAAGTAAACGATGGCCATCTTTTGATTGCAATGTTAAAGGTATATGGTACCCTACTTTACTTATGTTGGAGTAATCTCCCTTTATTTTTTTCGTTTGCTTTTATATAGCATATAGAATATGGTTAAAACGACAGCAGTAGAGGGAGCTTTTAGTGGTACCAATGTTGGTTCTGTTAGCTCACCTTCCAGCTAATCAACCAGAAGGATTAGGGGGTGATATATAACCCCCTTTCAAAGTCACATGGGTAAAAAAATCGTTAAATCTTTGAACAACTTCTTCTGAATAACCAAATGGGATGATGATCTATTGCAAGAAGCATGCAAGGATAATGGCTACTAAGTTTGTTCAAATGAATGACCTTGATCTACTCTCAAGGACACAAGGGTTAAATGATTAAATATTTCTGCGGTTCGCAATATAGCGGGAATAATTTGTCTCGTGCGGCACTAGGGCTAGTTTTCTGCACGAGCAGGCGCGTGCTGTGACGTGTACCTGGTACACTGGCGATAGTGTGTATGTCCCTGGTGTGTCATTTCTAGTCGCCCCAGCAGGACAGATAGTTTGCTTAAACTTTTCCAATGGCACAAACGTTTTTCTTTATGTGCAGTTTTTTATAACCGATTATTTTTTGTTTTATATTGAATGCAAATTTGCGTAGAGTCCACAACAGGCTTTTTGTTCACGATAATCACAGCTGTATTCGTGTTATTTCTTGTTTTATTTTTGACATGACGGATCCTTTTAGGACAGAGTAAGACAGTGGTCCAACTGTCGCCTCGCAGAAATCGAGCTTGCAGGGAAGTAATAGTTATTCCCGCTTTTGGATACAGGTTTCCGGGGACTATCTCCGGTTGGTTGGTTGGTTTTGATGACCGGGGGTTTTACACCGGGTTTTTTCGCAGTCAGACTTGGAGATGTACATTTTTTTGAAGTACACATGGAGCATTGTTTAGCCCGCATTATCATGGGTTCATTTTAGTCGTCAATCTCATCTTTTTGAAACGATTTTGAAATGTATATATGTAGTGGTTTATAACGTTGTATATTGATTAAACACTCACCGCTCTACGTCCATTCGGCGAGCTAGCGGCAAATAGTACATTTGTGTTGGTGTGAATTTTTAGGTCACCTGAGACAAAGTCTCAAGTGACCTATTGCGATCGCCTTTTGTCCATCGTCGTCCGTCGTCCGTCGTGCGTCCGTAAACAATTTACATTTTCGACTTCTTCTCCAAAACCCCTGAACCAATTTCAATGAAATTTTGCAGGGACCTTCCATGGACAAAGGTCAACAAAAATAGT
>NW_018408766.1:0-11751 GCF_002113885.1 Mizuhopecten yessoensis | reverse complement strand
AAAATTTTGAGCCAGCCCTACCCCCAAGGGCTGTAGGGTGGGGCTCAAAGGAGTCAATGTGCTAAAATTTCTTCATTTTCCTTGTTTAGAATCAGAGGTGCTAGTTTCAAATACTTTTTAGTCTGAAATCTGTATGCTAGATATTGAATAAGGTGGTTTTATTGTTTTTTGTCACTTTGAATAATATTTCTGTTCATGTTAAAAACAAAATCAACTCTCTGTATAAATATATCAGGTGACCGTTAAGGCCCATGGGCCTCTTGTTTAAGTAGCCGAGTGGAGTGAGACGAAAAATATTCTTCTTGATAACCAAAAAACACAGGGTGATTATATTTGGCCTGTAGCTTAATTTAGCCCAACTTAATAATATTCCAGGTTTATGGTGTTAATCCAGTAAAGTGATATACGCGATGGACACTGGTGTAAGGGAGACCACTCCTGAAATTATCTCCCTTTCCCTTATAATGTAACTCTCCTTTGTGGAGGTTTGTTAGAAAGGAAGAGTAAAGTAAAATGGGGGACATAACATGTGGTGTTTGTGTTGTTGGATCAAAAGTGTATTAAGGACTTCCCACCCCTTGTAATACACATGTTTTTCTTGTCGTATTGTCGTGTCGTCATTTCTGTATTGCGTATCGGGCATTCCATTACCGTAGTGTAAATTATAGTAACTCCGGATAAACAATAGTACACGTGCGTGACGATGATATGTCAACACCAGATATCGAGACTTAACTTGGAAATGTGTAATCACACGTACTTCAGAAATAAAGCTTATGATACAAAGACATTAATTAGCTCACGGGAAAACACTGAAAACACTGACATACGATCAGACGACTTCCAGAAGGTCGTATATGAGGTGCATGGAATGCAGACTGATGTGTTTTGTTTACCGACCTCACCTGTACGTATCACGTGCTAACAGTAGTTCACAAGCTCTTGGTCGCTACGACTTTTGTTGTCGAGCGAGTTACACTCTGTCAGATCGGTTCACAAATGCAATAACAATAACTCTGTGAAAATAGTGGTTTGTTGAATATCAAGATCCCTATAAAATGCAAGTGCATGTGCGTGCTCGTAATAACGGCATACCATGCGATAGCCTATGGTTACATATGCACCTGACATGTTAATATAACATGCGTAAGCGGGCTATGGAATGATGTCCAAAGTGTACATGATTGAGAGTAATTTTGTTCCATAAAAAAACTGTAAATTGACAATTAAATATAGTTATTTAATTCATTTCCACCGTTTTTGGTATAGTAAAGAAAATAAGTGTCATTGTATAAATTCTAACAGACAAAACCTCTGAACTGTGTAAAGTCTATGCTAAAACACCTCCACGGCCAGTTGTAGCGTTTCCCATGGCTAGAGAGTTCAACGAAAAGGTAGCGATGGATCTAAAACAGTACAAAGGTCGGTGAATACTTCACATGATTGACATGTGGTCTAGATACACCGTCTCAGTCTTCATCTCTCGAAAGAAACCCAGCGGTGTGATAGATGCTTTAATGAAAAACTGGGTGAGTGTATTTGGTGTTATGGGTGCACTGATGACTGACAATGGCGGAGAGTTCAACTCGGAGGAAACATGTGAAATAGCATCAATCTTGAATATACGTCTATGCACGACAGCAGGCATGAGCCCATTTCAAAATGGTTTGTGTGAACGTGTACATGCCGTCACTGATAGGATGTTAGTAAAATTAGAGGCAGAACATCCAAAAGTTGAACCTGAAACCCTGCTGTGATGGGCTAACGTGGCAAAGATCTCATTGCAAATGTGGAATGGTTTTATGCATGCAGAGTTACGTGCCTTGGAAGGAAGCACAAGTAATGAAACATTTTACAAACATCTGAATGCCTTACACGAGACATGGAAGGCTAACATTCAAACCGAGGCTGATGAGAGGATAAGACGGGCATTGCGGTCTAAAGTTAGAGCTGCAGAACAAGTGTATGAAAATGGGGACACAGTATTCTACAAGCGCGAAGGCAAGGAGCGATGGTTAGGCCCTGGAAAAGTCATGTTTGAATATGGCAAAGTTGTGTTTGTTAGACATGGTGGTGTATTTGTCCGAGTATCACCAAATAGACTGTGCAAAATTAATGGACATTTGGCTGACAGCGTAAGCACCCAGGAAAAGGTTGAAACAAAAGACAGCTGTTATGAACACCAAATCCGCAGGTCTCGATGCAGAGAAAACTACACCAAAAATTGACCAAAATGTGACTGAAATAATCAAAGGGACTTTAGAAACTGCTGGGGACGATTTTGAAGACCACGTTGTTGCTCCAAGTCAAGGACATATTTCTATACAAGGTCTTGCACAAACTTCTGCGCAAAGTCAAGGTCAAATTAAAGAAAACCAGCATATTCAGTACAAGCTGTCTGAGTCAGATGATTGGACAAGCGCTACAGTTTTAAACAGAGCTGGAAAAGCTACAGGCAGAAACAAACATTGGTATAATGTACAAGATGACGCCAGTAAAGAAACGAAAAGTGTTGACTTAGGCCGTGCCGAATGGAAAATATTTGAGAAAGAAAATGAGGAGGAAGTTCACACCACAGCTGGTGATAACAAGTCTGGCAGTGAAGCTGCAAAGCAAACAGAACTTCAGAAATTACGTCAGTTTGAAACATACGTTGAAGTCGAAGATCTTGGACAAAATACAATATCTACAAAATGGGTCCTCACTGATAAAGACGGAGACACAAGAGCACGACTTGTAGCGAGGGGATTTGAGGAGCACTCATTTATACCAAAGGATAGCACTACGGTGGAAAAAGGTGTGATGAGAATATTTTCTCACAGTTGCAGCAAGTAAAAGTTGAAACATAAAAACTACAGATATCAAGTCAGCATTCTTACAAGGGAAGGAACTGGATCGCGATATGTATATAAAACCACTGGTAGAGAGCAATAAATACAAGGCAAGGTTTTATTTGGAAACTGAAACATGGGCTGTATGGGCTCAAGGATGGAGCAAGACGAGTTTCTCAAATTAGGATGTAGGCAGTCAAAACATGATCCGGCCATGTTCACATTTATGTCACGGGGAACACTTTCTGGAATTATATGCTGTCACGTAGATGACTTCCTTCATGCTGGGGGTGAGGCATTTGAAGGAATGATAAACAAACTCAGACAACGATTTCTGTCAGGAAAAATTGAGGAAGGAAATTTCAGGTACATTGGATTTCAGATAACTCAAAACAAAGATGGAATCAAACTTGATCACTTTGAGTACATGGAAAAACTGGATAATCCACAAATAGATCCAATTTCAAAAGCAATGTGTGCTCACTGACAACGAACAATCGCAGTATTGCCGCTTAGACGGACAGTTAAACTGGGCAGTGCAAGGATCACGACCTGATATGGCTTTTGAATTAAGCTTTTGACTTAAGCCTGAAACTTTCTTCAGCGTCAGTAAGCGACTTGATGCGTGCTATGAAAGCAATTGGGAAACTGAGATATCAGGCCTATACAGTTGTTTCCATCTCTACATGGGAACTCCACAGAGAACTGGGAAATATTTATATCTTTACATGGGGACTCGACAAAGAACTGGGAAGTATTTATATCTCTACATGGGGACTCCACAGAGAACTGGGAAATATTCATATCTCTACATGGGGACTCGACAAAGAACTGGGAAGTATTTATATCTCTACATGGGGACTCCACAGAGAACTGGGAAATATTCATATCTCTACATGGGAACTCCACAGAGAACTGGGAAATATTCATATCTCTACATGGGAACTCCACAGAGAACTGGGAAATATTCATATCTCTACATGGGAACTCCACAGAGAACTGGGAAATATTCATATCTCTACATGGGAACTCCACAGAGAACTGGGAAATATTCATATCTCTACATGGGAACTCCACAGAGAACTGGGAAATATTCATATCTCTACATGGGAACTCCACAGAGAACTGGGAAATATTTATATCTCTACATGGGAACTCCACAGAGAACTGGGAAATATTTATATCTCTACATGGGGACTCGACAGAGAACTGGGAAATATTTATATCTCTACATGGGAACTCCACAGAGAACTGGGAAATATTCATATCTCTACATGGGAACTCCACAGAGAACTGGGAAATATTCATATCTCTACATGGGAACTCCACAGAGAACTGGGAAATATTCATATCTCTACATGGGAACTCCACAGAGAACTGGGAAATATTCATATCTCTACATGGGAACTCCACAGAGAACTGGGAAATATTCATATCTCTACATGGGAACTCCACAGAGAACTGGGAAATATTCATATCTCTACATGGGAACTCCACAGAGAACTGGGAAATATTCATATCTCTACATGGGAACTCCACAGAGAACTGGGAAATATTCATATCTCTACATGGGAACTCCACAGAGAACTGGGAAATATTTATATCTCTACATGGGGACTCCACAGAGAACTGGGAAATATTTATATCTCTACATGGGAACTCCACAGAGAACTGGGAAATATTTATATCTCTACATGGGAACTCCACAGAGAACTGGGAAATATTTATATCTCTACATGGGAACTCCACAGAGAACTGGGAAATATTTATATCTCTACATGGGAACTCCACAGAGAACTGGGAAATATTTATATCTCTACATGGGAACTCCACAGAGAACTGGGAAATATTTATATCTCTACATGGGAACTCCACAGAGAACTGGGAAATATTTATATCTCTACATGGGAACTCCACAGAGAACTGGGAAATATTTATATCTCTACATGGGAACTCCACAGAGAACTGGGAAATATTTATATCTCTACATGGGAACTCCACAGAGAACTGGGAAATATTTATATCTCTACATGGGAACTCCACAGAGAACTGGGAAATATTTATATCTCTACATGGGAACTCCACAGAGAACTGGGAAATATTTATATCTCTACATGGGAACTCCACAGAGAACTGGGAAATATTTATATCTCTACATGGGGACTCCACAGAGAACTGGGAAATATTTATATCTCTACATGGGGACTCGACAGAGAACTGGGAAGTATTTATATCTCTACATGGGGACTCCACAGAGAACTGGGAAGTATTTATATCTCTACATGGGAACTCCACAGAGAACTGGGAAATATTCATATCTCTACATGGGGACTCCACAGAGAACTGGGAAGTATTTATATCTCTACATGGGAACTCCACAGAGAACTGGGAAATATTCATATCTCTACATGGGGACTCGACAGAGAACTGGGAAGTATTTATATCTCTACATGGGAACTCCACAGAGAACTGGGAAGTATTCATGTTTAGTGATGCTGTGTTTGGAAACATTAACGATGGAAAAGGTAGTACTGGAGCGCATATTGTGTGGATTAAAGATCGGCTTGGGAACTGCTGTCCTATCTACTGGAAATCAAACAAAATCAAAAGAGTTGTATGATCTACAATAGTGGCAGAAGCGTTAAGCTTGCAGGAAGGGCTGGAGTCGGCAATTTACTAGTGATGGAGGACATCTGTGGACTAGGTGAACAGAGTTTACCAATCACCGGATTTATTGACAACAAAAGTGTTATTGAGGCTCAACAAAACTTGTTGATGACAAACGTTTAAGGATTGATATTGCGTCAATAGTGGAAATGAAAGCAAATAACCGTGTTGAAGTGAAATGGTGTCCAGGGAGTGTACAACTTTCTAATGCACTCACTAAGCGAGGAGCATCAGGCATGGAACTCTTAAACGGGTTGCAAAAAGGAAAACTGCCTGAGGAATTTGTGTGATGTGTATATACATGAAGTGGGGCATGATAATCCCCTGTGACTGGAGGATAGTCAAATCCTATGATGGTCAATTTAAAATATCGAGCGTGCTTTTGAATGATCATGAACATACTGTGTTCATATAAGAATGTGGTCTTTTTGTACGTCTTCACTAAGATCAACAATGAACACAGTCTGAAAATACATAAATGAGAAATACTCAGATATTTACCAAATGATGTGTTGTTCCGATGAGAAACATCATTAACATTGGAAACAAGACAAAAGAATAATTGACACAGTACATTAATGAACAATAAGTAAATGTAGGCAATGTAGTAACATAATAACTGAGTATCAATGATTACTTACAATAATATGCCTTAAACAGGCTAGTGTTGGTGTTTCCTCAAATGACTCCATTTGTATTACAAATGGCGACTTTCCATCCAAGGGGAGTAACTCTGAAACGCCTTGACTATAAAGGAAAGTAACTATGTAATTATCATTGTCAATAAACAATAATCATGTAAAAGCTATGGATTGCTTGCTTTTGACTGTAGTACAAATTGTTCAGCTATTTAGGTCACCTGAGCCAAATGCTCAAGTGACCTATTGCGATCACTTTCCTTCATGCCATTTGTCGTTGTCTGTTATCCGTAAAAGAACAGAGGAATTTAATTTTTAGCTCACCTGACCTGAAGGAGCAAGTGAGCTTTTGCAGTGGTGCATCATTGTTTTCAGACCGGCATCATCATCATCTGATGGTGGGCTATTCAAATCACCCTTTGTCCATTGTCCGACCCACAACAATTCTTGTTCTTGCTATTTCTCAGAAAGTACTAGAGGAATCTTTCTCAAATTTGATATGAAGGTTCCCCCTTGATTCCTAGTTGTGCATGAACAAAATGGCTGAAAGGCAGCTATTTTGGAATCTGAAACTGAAATTTTTTGACGCTATTTCTCAGCAAGTACTGGAGGGATCTTTTTCAAATTTGTTTTGTTTGTTTCCCTTGGTCCTTAGTTGTGCATGCTTTATTTTGAAAGTGATCACAAAAACGATATGGCCGCTGAAATAAATAAGCATCTTTCTCATATTGCAATGATCTGTTCTATTTCTTTCACATTAAGTACTGTACTAGTAAATATGTGAAACAACAAATTCACTTTGAAGATTGTCTTTTATATACAGCAGTATATGAAGTTTAGATCAAATGTTAACTCAAGGTGCAGTTACTGTTTACATGACTCAATCAAACAGATAAGAGAAAAGAAGAGAAAAGATCGAACTGATTTTGAACTAACGAAGATTGTACAATGTAGGTCACCAAGATCCCTCTGGGATCTCTTGTTTCTTTAAATAACTTCTTCTGAATAACCAAGAGGCCTAGGATGATGATATTTGGCCAGGAGCATGCTTGGATGAATAGCTATCACAGTTTTCATTTGAATGATCTTGACTTATATTCAAGGTCACAGGGGTAAAGTATGTTCAAAAGATTTAAACAACAACTTTTAAATAACCAAAAGGCCAAGGATAATGCTAATTTGCCAGTTGTTCAAGTGAATGACCTTGGCTTATATAAAAGGTCACATGGGTCAAACATGTTTTAAACCTTTAAACAACATCTTCTTAATAAACGTTGTTCAATGAATGACCTTAACCCAAATTAAAGGTCACAGGGGTCAAATATACTTCAAACCTATAAAGGACTTCTAAATAACAAAAATACCCAGAATGCTGATATTTGTTCCGTAACATGCTAGGATAAAGGGCTACCAAGTTTGTTCAAATGAATGACCTTGACCTCATTTCATTGTCACTGGGGTCAGATATGTTTAAAATCTTCAAACGTATTCTTCTGAATAACCTTAAGGTCTAGAATGTTGACATTTAACTAGCACTAATTTTGGATGAAGGGCTAACAAATTAAAAATGAATGACCTTGATTTATATTCAAGGTCACAGGGGTCAACTATGTATTAAACCTTTAAGGAGGCTTATTATTGCAAAATATATAAAACGCATTATACAAAGTGTTTTTTATTGAATTTGTACAGATAAAAGTGATTATCTGCAAACAGGACACACAGATTCATACATATAGAGTGGGAAATTGAGCAAAATATACACAGTGGCTTTATAATTAATTTAGTTTACATTTTAAAATCACTTTGATCCTGGTGAGAGTTGCCTTCCTTGAAAAAAATCGTAACTTTTTGCTAAGGGATAAAATTGACACAGTGACAGTCATCTCTGTTTACATATAACAAAAATGATGGAAATTTATCAAAATTATGATATCAAAATTATCAATTTATTGTTCTTTTATGGAACCAAATTACTCTCAGTCATGTACACTTTGAACTTCATTTCACAGTCCGCTAACGCACGGTATATTTACATGTCAGGTACATATGAAACCAGAGGCTATCGCATGGTATGGCGTTCTCACGTACACTCACACATGCATTTTCATAGAGATCTTGATATTTTACAAAATATATGTAAAAACGATTTAATCGATAGAGCGACAAGTGTAACGCCCTCGAGCTTGTGAACTCATGTAAGCACGTGATAAGGACATGTGAGGTCGGTACACAAATTACATCAGTCCGCATTCTGGTCTCATTTCAGTGTCCTCCCGTGAGTCTAGATCTGTTTATGTCTATGAATTGGAAGCTTTATTTGTGAAGTACATTATATATTTCCCGGTAAAATCTCGATATCGGGTGTTGACATCGTCACGCACGTGTAATATTGTTTACCCGGTGTTACTATAAGATACACAATACAGAAGTGATGACACATGCATGTGTACATGCACATTTCGATCGAGATAATGGAGTCCGAGCTGTACTTTTTCCAGAAGTACGTCACGAAAATGGACACTGATGACGATGTGTGGAGCCACCTTAAATGACTTCTTCTGAATAACCAAAAGGCCAAACATGTTGATATTTGGCCAGTTACATGCTTGGATGAATAGCTATCACAGTTTTCATTTGAATGATCTTGACCCACTTTCAGGGTCACTTTTGGTCAAACCTTTAAATGACTTCATCTCAATAAACAAAAGGTCTATGGTGGTGATGTTTGGCAAGTTGCATGCAGAGATGAAGGGCTATAAAGCTTGTTCAACATAATTACTTAGTTCGACTTTCAATGTCACAGGGTCAAATGTGTTTAAATCTTTTAACAGGTTATTTTGAATGAATTATGGTCAGAAATAATGATATTTTGCTTGTAGCTATTTTTTAGTATACTTTTAAGGTTACAAGTGTGAGATTAATACCAGATGATTGATGCAGTCCCATTTGGCCGCTTGTTTCATAATTTGTCAGAATCATCCTTGGGGGAAAAAACGTATAAAATTGTAAAATTGGGATTCTTGCACCAACCCCATTTAAGGGAAAATTCACACATTCTTCTAAAAAACATTTTTCTCCAGACTCATATAGACCAGAATAAAATTCTGATCTGAGTAAAAAAAATCATCAGGGGTTTATCTCAATTGTAAATTTCAGTACCCCGGAGAATTGAAATAACACTTCTTCACAGGTCCTCGTTTTTGAAGTGACAAACTCTACACAATAACCAAGTCAGTCTTGTAGAAATAATGCTAAACATGAATTGCTATTCAGGTGACAGAGCTGATACAAACTAGAACCTCATTGTGTATAAAGCTGTATAGCCACAGATTGAAACAATGACCTACCTTCTCACCTACCTGTACTTAATTGGTATACTATACCTATCTGTACTTAATTGGTATACGAGACCAACCTTCTCACCTACCTGTACTTAATTGGTATACTATACCTACCTGTACTTAATTGGTATACTATACCTACCTTCTCTCCTACCTGTACTTAATTGGTATACTATACCGTCCTTCTCTCCTACCTGTACTTAATTGGTATACTATACCTTCCTTCTCTCCTACCTGTACTTAATTGGTATACTATACCTACCTGTACTTAATTGGTATGCTATCCCTACCTTCTCTCCTACCTGTACTTAATTGGTATTCTATACCGTCCTTCTCTCCTACCTGTACTTAATTGGTATACTATAACTTCCTTCTCTCCTACCTGTACTTAATTGGTATACATTGGTATACTATACCTACCTTCTCTCCTACCTGTACTTAATTGGTATTCTATACCGTCCTTCTCTCCTACCTGTACTTAATTGGTATACTATTCCTACCTGTACTTAATTGGTATACTATACCTACCTGTACTTAATTGGTATGCTATACCTGCCTTCTCACCTACCTGTACTTAAGTGGTATACTATACCTACCTGTACTTAACTGGTATACTATACCTACCTGTACTTAATTGTTATTCTATATCTACCTTCTTACCTACCTGTACTTAATTGGGATACTATACCTACCTGTACTTAATTGGTATACTATTCCTACCTGTACTTAATTGGTATACTATACCTACCTTTCTCCTACCTGTACTTAATTGGTAAACTATACTTTCCTTCTCTCCTACCTGTACTTAATTGGTATACTATTCCTACCTGTACTTAATTGGTATACTATACCTACCTGTACTAAATTGATATACTATACCCCCCTTTTCACCTGTATTAATTAGTATACTATACCTACCTTCTCACCTACATGTACTTCATTGGTATACTATACCTACCTGTACTTAATTGGGATACTAAACCAACCTTTTCACCTACCTGTACTTAATTTGTATACTATACGTACCTTCTCATCTACCTGTACTTGATCGGTAAACTATACCTACCTGTAATTAATTGGTATACTATACTAACCTTCTTACCTACTTGTACTTAATTGGTATACTATACCTACCTTCTCACCTACTTGTACTTAATTGGTATACTATACCTACCTTCTCTCCTACCTGTACTTAATTGGTATTCTATACCGTCCTTCTCTCCTACCTGTACTTAATTGGTATACTATTCCTACCTGTACTTAATTGGTATACTATACCTACCTGTACTTAACTGGTATAATATACCAACCTTCTCACCTACCTGTACTTAATTGGTATACTATACCTACCTTCTCACCTACCCGTACTTCAATGGTATACTATACCTACCTTCTCACCTACCTGTACTTAATTGGTGTACTATAACTACCTGTACTTAATTGGTATACTATACCAACCTTCTCACCTACCTGTACTTAATTGGTATACTATACCTACCTGTACTTAATTGGTATTCTATACCTACCTGTACTTAATTGGTATACTATACCAACCTTCTCACCTACCTGTACTTAATTGGTATACTATACCTACCTTTCTCCTACCTGTACTTAATTGGTAAACTATACTTTCCTTCTCTCCTACCTGTACTTAATTGGTAATTGGTATACTATACCTACCTGTACTTAATTGGTATGCTATACCTACCTTCTCACCTACCTGTACTTAATTGGGATACTATACCTACCTGTACTTAATTGGTATACTACACCTACCTTCTCACCTATCCGGACTTAACTGGTATACTATACCTACCTGTACTTAATTGGTATACTATACCTACCTTCTCACCTACCTGTACTTAATTGGTATACTATACCTACCTTTCTCCTACCTGTACTTAATTGGTAAACTATACTTTCCTTCTCTCCTACCTGTACTTAATTGGTATACTATACCTTCCTTCTCTCCTACCTGTACTTAATTGGTATACTATACCTACCTTCTCACCTACCTGTACTTCAATGGTATACTATACCTACCTTCTCACCTACCTGTACTTAATTGGTATACTATACCTACCTGTTCTTGATTGGTACACTATACCTACCTGTACTTAATTGGAATACTATACCTACCTGTACTTAATTGGTATACTATATCTACCTTCTTACCTACCTGTACTTAATTGGTATACTATCCCTACTTTCTCACCTACCTGTTCTTGATTGGTATACTATACCTACCTTCTCACCTACCTGTACTTAATT
>NW_018408765.1:310884-315649 GCF_002113885.1 Mizuhopecten yessoensis | reverse complement strand
AGAATTACACTTTCGTGGTCAATGTTGCTATTACTAAAACTAGAAACTTGGCTTTGAGGTAGAGTCTTGAACAAATAGTTAAAAAGTTCTTGCATTTTCGATGGAATGCCCTTATTTGGCAATGAAAAACGGGCATAGCTGTGTCGAGTAGTGTATAAATGTCACAATTTAAGAACTCATACAAAGCAATCAAGTAATGAAACAACTAAGTAGTTTTATAAGAATTGGAGAACAATTGTTTGAGTTATCATATAAACAAACAAAAGTTCACAGCAAAAAAACGATAAACAGCGTTGCTTTGTCAAGTGTACATGTGATATGCCAAAACGCGGAAAGTTGAAACTCAACAGAAAAACCTGAAATATATGTTGAACATTATTGCTTCTAGCATTACTGTACAAAATTTGAAAGGAATTAATTAAAAAATTAAAAAGTTCTTGCATTTTCTACACAAAGCCCTTATTTGTCAATAAAAGGGGCATAACTGTACCAAAAACACACGTAAACTTCCGAAATGCTAATTCATTTGTGCAATATGTGTACCAAGTTTCATCGAGATATGTCCATGAATAAAGGCAGGAGAGCGATGACAAAAATTACCGGACGGACATCAGGACATCAATCAACGCAGCCCATACAATAAAAAATATGTCCTGTCGGGCGACGGACGTATAAAAATGGTTCTGCTTTGTATTGTATGACGATAAAACTGGAAAACGAAATGTATGTCATACCCTTGCTGCATGTATATTTCAAAAATTCATTTTAGAATATCAATGTAAAGGTAACACAAGAAAACCCAGATACTCAGACCTGTGTTTCAGCTCATTCAATGTCAGAGGGGTTTTCATATTCATCGCTATCAGTCTCCTCAGTCACCTCATCCTCAACATAAACCTCATCCTCATCATAAAGCTCGTTGTCCCCATCAATCGTTGGCCTAACTTTTAACTTATCATACAGATCGCGCATCTCAAGCTCCTGTTCAGTGTCATCAAGTGTTGCCCATCCAAGGCGGACTCTGTGAACAGCTGAACAGCCACCAGAATTGATGTCAATACCAGCAAAACTGTGCAGATATCCTATTGCTCCATTCGGTGCAACACAGATGCGCTCTCCTCCACCCGGCCCTCCCCAAGGGCCGTAACTCTTGCCAAAATTTGTCTCAAACTTGATGCTGTCCATCATCCATCCACTCTTTATGACAACCTTGGTGATGTATTCACAATCTTGCAGGGTGAAGCTCTCGACCTTTGTGCAGTATGGAGAATCAGCAGCCAGCCCACCTTGTGTTACTGTGTTGTCCGAGTATCTGAAGGTTAAACCTCCTACAAGTGGGTTTTCCTGCGGATGTTGTGACCAAAATCTTAAGTGCACATCAACTGAGGTGATAAGTGCCTCTTTACTTGGTCTTGGTAGACCAAAGTGACATCTTAGAAAAAAGTGTACCCCATCTTGACCTCCTACTGCATATGCCTTGGGGTCATACATGTACCCATTGATCTTTGGTCTCCTCGGCGAAAGCCAGATACTGGAGTTTTGCTGTGAAGGTTCTGAGCTTTCCTGAAAGGTTTTGGCAGCATCCACAATATTTTTCACAGCATTGTTTTGGCAGAGTTTAGGATACTTGGACATGTGCTCTGTTATCATTGCATGCTCTATAAGAGGAAGTCGAACGGCATTAAGCAAAGACACTGCATTTTCTGTACCACATTTGGTTCTGTCTATGTAGTGAAGTACACCCTCTAATAGACTAACCTCTTGTTCTGCAGGTGGCAAAATGACCCCATCTCTGGAAACTACAAGTCCCTCCTGTTCTAACACCCCCAGAAACATTTTCATTGTTACCAAGGTGACAAAATCCTCTGTGCTGCTGATATTTTCAAACTCAAGCATAAACATCAGCACAGCTTTCTTGTTAAGCGTCATGGCGTTGTACTGGTCAGCAAGGCACCATGTCCTTATGCAGCTGGACTTGTCGAGATTGTCGAGTAGGTATCTCTCACAAGACTCTTTCACGAAAACCCCCTGCAGGTAGGAGGAAGCTATGAACAGTGCAGCAACATTTTCCATGGAAATTTCAATCTTACCGGTATAACCGAATGTCAGGATTTGGCACAATGAATCAAATTCTACTTCATGCAGCTCTGCTTCATCCTTTATGCCATTGACATCCATGTGAAGAAGGGTTTTGAAGTATTCAGAGAGAGAAGTAAGTATAAGACGATGAGTCGGTATGCTGTCCTTACCAACCCGCAATGTGATGTCACAGTAATCCTTGTTGGTCCAAGCTGTATAAAATGCTTTCTGGAGGGAGCTGCCATGCTCAGAATATACATATTCTGTTGTTTTCCCTAAATCTGGATACTTTTCCACACTTGTCTCCATTTCACCTTTGAAAAAAACACACAAAAGAAGTGATCATTTTTTGTTTAATTACATGCAATTAACAAATCTTAAACCCTTTTGATCAACATACTATTTTACATTATTTAACTCATTCACCCCTAACTTTTTAAAATGGACATGCCCAGTCTTTGAATTTGGTAAGGTTTAACATACCAGTGTACATATTTCGATATATATGTCACACAGAGACATAAATAACATAGAAAGGCAATATGTTATGACAAGTACCTTATCTGGTCCTCAAAACTGCAATCAACAACACCAAACTGCCTGGCTAAAGATACCTCTGACTATATATACCTACTAAATCACTGAAGCCTCCCCCAAAAAAAACACTTTATGTAGCATATAGGTACATGTAATTAGCCTGTTACTCATGATAAACATCATCTATTGATGACATGAATATATATCCTGGATCACAATGTTAATAATTACAAACAAATAGCATATATATTGTGTCTACATTTTAGACACAGTACCATTATGAGGGGTTGGTCATACCTTTGAGTAATTTTGTGCCAAGAATTTGAGCCTCAAACTTGTGTTCTACAGCACTAAATTGCCCAGCCGAGAAAAAAACTGTGACTAATAGGATGACAAAATGGAAGCTTGGTGATACATGAATAGTACTAATATTTATTAGCCGCATTAAACCCATTTTGGTCTCTGTGGAGCATAACATAAAGATAGATTTATACCCAGCCTCCACTGATGACTCAACCTATTTAATTAACGGTGTCATAGTCAGAAGCTATGTTATCGCAGCTATGAAGCTTGGATGTTGCTTTTGGAGATGCACACACACCTTTCATTAGCTCACAATAACATTGGGTTTGTTGACAAAGCTACATCGCATGTAGCAATATTTCTCTTGCTGCTACAGTATAGTTTAGTTGACTGCTGGATTCGTTCTTAACAGAAATAATTACGATCAGTTGCAGCAGAATTTTTCATTTTTTTCAAGTCTGTATTGTACAATATCTAAGCACAAGGGATCGTTACAAATGTCTCATACACATACTCACATGGGTCACAGCACACATAAACATAACAAGAGGCCCAGAGGGCCTGTATCGCTCTTCTGGATATCAAAGTAATCATGTCAAAATATTCTCCAAAGGAATGGGCCAGACCCCAAGGACAATGCTTGTATCCTATCTGTATTAGATTTTTCATGCCCAGCCATTTTATGTATGGTTATGGGGTGGGACTTTCAACTGTTTCCAAGGTGTGACTCAGAAACTAGGTCCCTAGGATTGTGGACAGACCCCAGAATCAATTATAATATCATGACTGCATTCGACTCGTTATGCCCAGCATTTGTATATACAGTTTTGGGGTGGGGATCTTAACAGTTTCAAAGTTATGACCCAGAGGTTTAAGTCTTCGAGGGTAGGACAGGAAAATTTTGCTGACAACATTTTAAGTGTTTTGTCCATGGCACAGGACCATGAATTCATTCAGAGCATTATACACTCAAAGAACAAAGTTCCTTCCATCATCTGCTACACCAATGCTCAAATTTTGGATATCAAACGTCTTTGCGCCAAACGGAATGGACAGGTCAGGCGCGTAGCTGCCTATAGGCAGAATAGGCAACTGCCTACACATAAAATTTCATAAATACACTTTTTTTTACTGGTCCTTGTTTTTGTCGATTACATCAGAGACCTAAAGTTAATTTAGGTCTATGATTACATGTATAATTTTGCTTTTTGACTGTCTTCGGATAAAGTTTTTTCCCGTCCCCGGGCCGTCATCAACGAGCCGTTCCCTTGCCGTCAAGTTTTCTTTTAGAAAGCCTATGTCTGATCGATAATCTTACAAATGCTTGTTTCATATGTAACACACGCATATATTGTATCAGAATCTGACATTGATTAAACTAAAGTTTTTGCAAAGTTTTCAATCTCTTCGTCGGCTCGGTATGTCACCTCCTTACCCCGACATTGATAATTCCGATTTAACTATCAACAAACGAGATATACTGTCTCTAAAATGGACGGACTGCCACCAGTACAATTTTCCATCAAGGTATATAAATATTGCTCCATATACACAGGCAATTGTCTCGTATGTGTGTGTGTATGCGAGTCTCATGTGTGTAGTATTATAAGTATACTACACACATGAGACTCGCATACACACACACATACGAGACGACTGCCTGTGTCCATACAGCCTTATAGGCCTATTGTTGTACTGAGAACAGATATATATAATATATACATTTATATTATATTAGAGGTGTGTCAAAAGTTATAAATATGTCGTAGGAGAGATACTCGGGGAGGGGTAATTGAATTCCTAGGAAACAATTACAATATGGTATGGTGGGTCAATCTAATAACCG